>NC_141545.1:27863102-28080602 GCF_021556685.1 Rattus norvegicus | reverse complement strand
TGTGTGTGTGTGTGTGTGTGTGTGTGTGTGTGTATGTTTGTGTGTGAGTGTTAGTGTGTGTGAGCATGTATGTGTGAATGTGTGTGTGTTTGTGTGTGAGTGTTAGTGTGTGTGAGCGTGTATGTGTGAATGTGTGTGTGTTTGTGTGTGAGTGTGTGCACATAAGTGTGAGTGTGTGAGTGAGTGTGTGAGTATGCTGTGTGAGTATGTGAACGTGTGAGTGTTTGAGTGTGTGAGGGTATGAGGGTGTATGTGTGAATGTGTGTATGTGTGAGAGTGTGTGCATGTAAGTGTGAGGGTGAGGGTGAGGGTGAGTGAGTGTGAGGGTGAGTGAGTGTGAGGGTAAGTGAGTGTGAGTATGAGTTTGTGCATGTGTGAATGTGTGTGTGTGCATGTACGTGTGAGTGTGTGAGTGAGTTGTGAGCGAGTATGTGAGTGTATGTGTGTGCTTGTGTGTTCAGGTTCCTAGAGTGGGAACAATCATCAGGTTGGATGACCAGGGAAGTGAACATGTTACCAGGATAAACTGGGGTGATTTGGGAGCAATGCCTGGGGCCCACATTTATTGTGTTAGCAATGATGGTGCCTTCCACGTGGCACATTGACGGTCTTGAAGTGAACGTTGCAAACGCTAGTGGCCGGTGCTCTTGAATGTCTCTGTAACTCAGGCAAATCTCCCTCTCCCTAAGTCACGCTGGAATCTGATCCCGAGTCTGAAGTAGGAAAGGGGAAGGTATGAGTGTGGAGGTGAGATGCGACGGTTGCGTCTTGTGTTCCCGTTACCCATCAGGCAGGCACCTGAAGGTCCGCGTGAAGAATCTATATTTTCAGTAGAAATAGCTTCTAAATCCCGGTTACAGGAAGAGTTTGGGGAAGTGAAATTCAGCTGCATAGAAGTTGTGGTTGGACGAGCATCTGAGGACTGTTTCTCTGGAAGTCATGAATTGCACTGAGCCACGGTGGATTCTGTATCAAGTCCAATATGACTTTCCAAGCCACAATACTCATCTGATCGCAGAGAAACGGGAACCTCTCGGGTCATGGGAAGAGAAGAAATGCCGAGGAAAAGCTGCTCCTGTCTGCCCAGAGAACATGATTTAAAAGACAAAACAAACAAACAAACAAACAAGCACCTTTTAAGACAGGGTCTCTCTATATAGTCCTGAAATGCTATGTAGTCCTGGCCTCAAAGTCACAGAGATCCTCCTGCCTCTGCCTCCCAAGTGCTGGGATTAAGTATGTGGACAACCATGACCAACTTAAGAACAGGAATTTGAATTTAATTATCATGAGTTTGTCCATTTTCCTCCTTTCCTTCTTTCCTTCCTTCCTTTTTTTTTCCTTTTCTTTTCTTTTTTTTTTTTCGGAGCTGGGGACTGAACCCAGGGCCTTGCGCTTGCTAGGCAAGCGCTCTATCACTGAGCTAAATCCCCAACCCCTCTTTCTTTCTCTCTTTCTTTCTTTCCTTCTTTCTTTCTTTCTTTCTTGCGCTTCCTAGGCAAGCACTCTACCACTGAGCTAAATCCCCAACCCCTCTTTCTTTCTCTCTCTCTCTCTTTCTTTCTTTCTTTCTTTCTTTCTTTCTTTCTTTCTTTCTTTCTTTCTTTCTTTCTTATTGAGGCAGAGTGTCATGTACCGTAGCCTAGCTTGGAACTTGATATATAACCAAGGATGGTCTTGGACATCAGAGCCTCCCACCTCAACCATCTGAGTGCTGAGATTCCAGGACTGTGCCACACCTAATTTATGCAACAGTGGGGGACAAACACTCAACCAATGAGCTACACCTCCGGCCCAAGAATCCTTTTTATTAAAACTAAAAATGTTCACCTGGTGGTGGTGGAGGAGGAGGAAGTGGTGGTGGTGGTGCACACCTTTAATTCAAGCACTCAGGAGGCAGAGGCAGGCGATCTCTGAGGTTGGAGGCTAGCCTGGTCTATGGAGCTAGCTCCAGGACAGTCAGGGCTACACAGAGAAACCCTGTCTCAAAGAAAAAAATAAATCCAGAAAAAATGTTCTTTTTAAATATATATTTAAACTTTACATGTTTTGCCTGCATGTATGCACATCACAGGCATGTGCCAGCACAAGCCATCAGGCATCCGGTCCCAGGGAACCAGCATCACGGGTGGTTGTGAGCCACCGTATGGGAACTGGGAATTAAGCCCCTGAAAGAGCAGCCAGTTCTCTTAACCAGAGCCCAGAGCCAGCTGACCATTCTTTAATATTTACCTTGGTTGTCAGGTTGACTAGCACAGTGCACAGTACCTGTCTGACTTCCTCTCTTCCTCAGCACCGAAGGAGATGTTATAATAAGTCACGTTATTAGCAAAAATAGAAACATAATTATGACAATGTATTGTGATAAAGCTCAGTGTCACTACTTTGGTATTTCAGGTGACATTAAGTACCATAAAGGTTACGTGAACACAGGGATTGCGAAAGCATGACGGTGAATCTTCTCTGTCACCCGGGAGACTGGCGAGGCTCACCTACGGTGTGTCTGTGAGAGAAGCCAGAGAGAACTGACTGAATTGGGGAGACCTCCCTCAACCCCACGAGCACCCATGGCCTCATCCTACCAGCTGCAAGTAGGGACAGAGTTAAAGAAAGAAATGCTGGTGAGGCAGCCCAGAGTGTGAAGACACGTGCTGGCACGTGAAGACACGTGTGAAGAACGGAGTTCAATTCCATGTGGTGAAAGGGGAGAACCGACTCCAGAAGGTGGTTCTCTGACCTCCATATGTGCATCATGGTATACACAGACATTCATGCACGCACGCGTGCGCACACACACATATGAACATTCACACATGTGTATATGCACCCAAAATAAATAAGTGTAATAACTGTTTTAAAAACATCTCCAGGGGTTGGGGATTTAGCTCAGTGGTAGAGCGCTGGCCTAGCAAGCGCAAGGCCCTGGGTTCAGTCCCCAGCTCCGAAAAAAAGAAAAAAAAAATCTCCAGCCATGATGGCATACGCCTTTAATCCCAGAAGGCAGAGGCAGGAGGATCAATGTCACTTGGCTGTCCCCGCCTACTAGCTCCTAAATAATGACATGGAGACTTGGATTTCTTTTTTTTTTTTTTTGGTTCTTTTTTCCAGAGCTGGGGACCGAACCCAGGGCCTTGCGCTTCCTAGGTAAGCGCTCTACCACTGAGCTAAATCCCCAGCCCCGAGACTTGGATTTCTTTATGAAAGTTTAGGCCGTAGCTTGCTACCTCCCAATTAGCTCATGTAACTTAATTAATTAACCTGTTTACTCTAACCCATGTTTGCCATGTGACTAATTACCTCCCACTCAGTCCTGGTGTGAATGATTTCTTCCCTGTCTAGCTGGCAAATCCCCACCCCTGCCTGATACTTCTCCCAGGGACCCTCTGGCCCGAAGTCTCGCCTTCCCTCTCCTGCCTAGCTATAGGCCATCAGCTCTTTATTAAAGCCAATCAGAGAAGGCCTTAGGTGAGGAAGGACAGAGACACACCTTCGCACAGTGTACTCCCAACAGATATTCCTGAGTTCGAGGCCAGACTGGTATATAGTAAATTTCAGGCTAGACAGGACTACAAAGTAAGATCTTATCTCAAAAAAAAATCCTTTTAGTTTAAATGTAAAATGTATCTATGAGACAATTAAAATGTAAAAGAAAGAAAATGAAAAAAAGAAAAGAAAAGAAAAAAGAAGGAGAAAGCCAGAATCCTCCTTTCTGCTCCTGGTCAGGTCCCCTCTCCCACATGTTCCCGTGAGGTCAAGTGACCACGATTTGAAACCTCTAAAGCTCTGAGGCAGAACGCATCCTCCCTCTCCTGCTCTCGGTGGTGTCTTGTACGCTAATGAGAGCCGTTACTACTACAGAGACTGTAAGTCGCAGACAGGTGAATATTAAAGGGTAGATAGCATACACACTGTGGATACTCTGGCTCGACCTTAGGCTTCGGTGGATAAACACCGTGACCAAGAGCATCTGGGAAGGAAAGGGTTGATTTAACCTTGTAACCCTCAGTCCATGCTCCACCACTGAGGAAAGTCACAGCAGGGCCTCGAGCAGGGAAGGAAACCAGAGGCCATGGAGGAGTGCTGCTTCCTGGCTTGCTTTTTTGACTTGCTCCTTACTGCCTTCCCAGCCTGTTTTCTTTTGTTGTTTTTGTTTGTTTGTTTGTTTTTCCAGACAGGGTTTCTCTGTGTAGCCCTGGCTGTCCTGGAACTCTCTCTGTAGACCAGGTTGGCCTTGAACTAAGAGGTCCGCCTGCCTCTGCCTCTGCCTCCCGAGGATTGGGATTAAAAGTGGGCAACATCACTGCCCAGCTAAATTATAAATTTTTATTTCTAGAATTCTGCATTTAATATTTTTACATTGTAGTTGACCGTGCATTACTAAAACTGCATTTTGAGATCAACCAAGGCCCAGGCTGCTGCGTACTTCTGAGAGGGATTTTGTTAATCAGATTATTTGATTATCCGATGAAGAGCCACCCTAAATCTGGGGAACACCTCCTGGTGGCAGCCCACATAAGAAGGACGTTTGCTTGTTCACCCTCACTCTGGCTGGCACAGTCATCCATGCTGTTGGTGAGTCGTTCTTTCATTGGGATTAGAATCACCTTCAGGATTCCAGCCTTCCAGTACCAGATTGGGACAATATCATGCAATGAGACACTACCAGATTCATGGCCTTTCGGTGGGACAGTCACTGCTGTACCTGGACCACATCCTGTAAGCGGCTCGAATAAATCCCTCTTTAAACGCGTCTTCATTCTACCAGTTCTGTTTCTTTAGAGAACACCAGCTAAAGTTGCTTTTGTTCAGAATGTTTTTTATCACAGAGACAGAAAGGAGATTAGAACATTTACGGAGGCAGGGTCTTCCGATGAACAAAGAGCGTCCCAGCTTTGGCTCCTCCCACTAACTAGCGCGCTCTGTGTCACAAGCGGGCAGATGGTTAATAATAACAGCTCTCATCGACAAATCACCTGTCTTCTCAGATATCTTATACACACTCCTTCTTTTTTAACTTTATTTTATTTTATTGTGTGTTTTATAATGGTTACGTCCGTGCATCATGTGGACCCTGATGCCTAAGGAGGCAGAAGAGGTATCAGATGCCCTGGAACTGGAGTTAGAGATGGCTGTGAGTCACCATGTGGGAATCGAAACCCCGCCCTCTGGATAGTGAATCATATTCTCAGCCCCCGTTTGTTTTTCTTTTTTTATAAGTAGGCTTCGGACTTTAACTGTTAACATTGTTAAATAAAGTTTACATGTTGCTTTTTTTTTTTTTTTTTTTAAAGTGGTCTGAGAACATAGTTCGGCCATCAAGCTTGACAATAGAAGTTCCATCCCCTGGAAGGAAAGGAGTTACTCCTGAAATTGTCCTCTGGTCTCCATAGCCACATAATAGTGTGTGTAGCAGCACAACACAGTATACAGAGACACACACAAACACACGCGTCGTGATAGATAGATAGATAGATAGATAGATAGATAGATAGATAGATAGATAGATAGATAGATAGATAGATAGATAGATATGTAAAAAATAAATTAAGATGTATGGTGGATGGTGGGGCTGGAGAGACAGCTTAGTGGTTAAGAGCTCTCTATACTCTGCCACATCGGCTGGCTCAACCACCCGTACCTCCAGCGCTAGGAGATCTGATGCCCTCTTGTGGCCTCTGCAGGCACTGCACCAACGTGCGCTGGCGAGTTACTTGGGACCCTCAGGCCTCTCCACATGTACGCACACACACATGCATCCTCAGATGTGATACATACAAACACAAATAAATGAATAGTAAATCTCGCTCCAGTTTTCAACATTATTTGTCCCTGGAATTGGGATACTGGGACAAGTGAAGGAGCCTAGACTATAACTCTGGTTACCATTACACACTCTCTCTGTGTCTCTGTGTCTTTCCCCCAACCCCGTGTGTGTGTGTGTGTGTGTGTGTGTGTGTGTGTGTGTGTGTGTGTGTGTGTGTATGTGTGTGTGTGTGTGTGTGTGTGTGCGTTGCTTTAGTTTTTTGTTCCTATGCTACTCCACCCTCAACCCCTGACAAAAGGAAAGGCACAACTGTGGAACTTGCTTGCAGGGGACAGAGGAAGTTAGATAAGACTGCCTAGACACTGTGGGTGGAGGCTGCTACACCCGATGGAGGTTTCTCTGGAAAGCATAGAGGACAGTGACCTGGGTCAGCGGCAGATGACATTTCAAAACACGATCATCTAAGGCGTAGCGTTCTAGCGACGATTAGGCAATTGATGTGCACTGAGAAATGGGAACCTTGTCAGCTCGGAGGTGTGGGAATGAAGAAGCCACTGCCCAAGAGGTGCCAACGCTTGCTCACACTGGGTCCTCATCAGAAGCTAAGTCTCTGACACCGCTCCTTGGTGATTCTGAGCTTCTGAACGGTGGGCTGAAGCACATCTTTTTTTTTTTTTTTTTTTTTGGTTCTTTTTTTCGGAGCTGGGGACTGACCAAACCCAGGGCCTTGCGCTTCCTAGGCAAGTGCTCTACACTTGTGTGTGAGCTAAATCCCCAACCCCCTGAAGCACATCTTCTTAAAAATCAACTCCCTCGTCTCTGGTGTTCCCTGATAGCAGTTGTAAAAGGTGGATGAAGGGGGACATAATTCCTATGCATTTTTCTGTCCGTCTTTCTGTTCAAACATATGCTTTTAATTCTCTTGAGTAATCCATTCACTGGATCTGAACCCTCAGGATTTCATTACTTATGCAATGGCCTCAAAAGAACACTCAGGCTTGTGTATTAATCTACAAAGTTCTTACTCTGTTTAAAATGATCTGAATTTTGGAACCAAGTGTGTGTATCTGCGCGCGTGCGCATGTGTGTGTGTGTGTGTGTGTGTGTGTGTGTGTGTTCACATGTGCACCTATGTTCAAATGCCCAACACTGGTGTAAAAACTGCGAATGTAGCCACACGCACCAGTAACCTCTGGGAGAGGACAGAGGCAGGAGATTCACTGGGTTGCTGGTTAATTCTAGTTCCAAGTTCAGTGAGAGGCCTGGTTATGGAGGGAACAGTGAGGAGCAGGACACACACACACACACACACACACACACACACACACACACTCATATCCTCCAGGCACACACAAGGGTACAAATACATGCATGAACTCTCTCTCTCTCTCTCTCCCTCTCTCCAGCCACACACAAAGGTACAAATACATGCATGAGCACACGAGGGGACACACACACACACACACACACACACACACACACACACACGAAGCCTGTTCTTTAATTTCCATATACCTACAAATTCCCCCAAGGTTCTTGTTATTAATTTCTAATCCACTGTGGTCAGAGCCCACACTTGGATGTTCATCCTTCCCCATCGGTTGGTATGTGTCCTGTCTATCCTGGAGAATATCCCATGGGCCCTTGGGAAACCCACACGGTCTTCTCTTGTTGGCAAGGGCGTCCTGCAAGTGACTTCCAGGCCCCCATTTTCTATTTGAAAGACTCCATTCTGGGCAAGATTTGGTCAACTTTAGATGAACCTAGCTACTCCACAAACATTCTCACTTAGGACAGGAAGGAAAACGCAATTCCTGTGACTCAGAAAAAAAGTGTCAGCTACAGAGAAAGCTCAGAGGGTAAAGTGCTTGCCAAGCCACATGGCGACCTGGGTCTGACCCCCAGAACCCACGTAAAAAGGCTCTGGCATAGTGACATGCAGTTATAATGTCAGCACTGGGTGTGTGTGTAGGGAAAATCCCTGGGTTCACTGGTCAGGCAGCGTCACCTGACTGCTGTCCCAGGTCAAAGTGAGAGATCTTATCTCAGAGCGCAAGGCCTGCATACATCTTTAATCCTAGCATCTGGGAGCAGAGCCAGCGGCTCTCTGTGAGCCTGGCCTACATTTTGAGTTCTAGGTTAGCCAGGAATAAATAGTGAGACATTATTGAAGAGAGAGAGACAGAGAGAGAGACAGAGAGAGAGACAGAGAGAGACAGAGACAGAGAGACAGAGACAGAGACAGACAGAGACAGAAAGAGAGAGGGAGAGAAAAGGCCAAGTTGATGGTTTCCTAAAGTTATCTTCCAACCTCCTGACAATTCCTACATGCAAGCGTGTGCATACACACACACACACACACACACACACACACGTTACCACTTACTCCTCAGTTAACTGCATCATAAAAGATGTCTTCATGGGGAGATGGCTCAGTGGTTAAGACTGAATAACCATGAGGACCAGAGTTCAGATCCCTGCACCCACATAGCAAGCAGAGCGTGTAACTCCAGCTATAAAACAAGACTGTCTCAGTTGGACATGATGGTGCACGCACTGGGGACGCAGAAGCAAGAAGACTAGGAGTTCAAGGTCACCCTCAGTTTATTTGCCTCAGCAAGTTTAAGGAAAGGAGAAAGGAAAGAAATTGAGAAAAGAGAGAAAGGGAGAGGGAGAGGGAGAGGGAAAAGGAGAGGGAAAGGGAGAGGGAAAGAAAGAGGAGCAACATCAGGGGAAGTGCAGGGAAGGGAAAGACAAGAATGGAATTTCAGCCCTGTCAGCAACATCTGGTTGGATTTGTTTCCCCCACACTTTCTAAACCATCAATAGGTCCTGACGCCACAGGAACTGACCCCTAACCTCGGTTTCCTGGGGTTCTTAGGAATAACCACACATTGTTCTCTTGTGCTCTTGTCTGCTTTCTGCTGCTTCCCTGGAATCAAGCGTTGAGCAGTTCCAAGATCACTGCAGATCCCTGGACACGGGCCTGGAGGGCCAGGGAAGGGCTGGACCATTTGTCCTTCTAGCCTGGGAGAGCCTCAAGGAGTTAGCCGCTAGGTGGCAGTAAAGACCCAGCAACGGTCCAAGATTTATCTCCAGGAGCCGGGGCTGGAGAGACTGCGACCACCAGGGGGCGCCATAGTGTCCTGATAGCTTGTGCACCCCGGGCATCCACAGTAAAGTGAAGAAATCTAAGCCCTACTGTCCTCCATATTCTCTCAGGCCTGGTAGTCATTCCGTGACTTCCCTGAGGACCCAGAGACATGCAGTGAGGGGTCAAAGTGGATCAACTGAGAAACCAGCGCAGGCTATGTGAAGTGTGACATCTGGTGGTCATTAGTTACAGCCGCAGATCCTCTGGTACAACTCACATCCCACCGCCCTCTTCCCCATCTCAAATAGAGCACTATAAAACCACCAAAAACGGCTTTGTTTTATTGATTTACTGATGTAGTAATTTAATAAGACAGGGTCTGGCTATGAAGCCCCTTGCTGGCCTGGAACTCTCTATGTACTCCAAAGCGGCTTTGAATTTACAGAGATCTCCCGCTGTCTCTACCTCCAGAGTTCTGAGCTTACAAAGTTCCATCACTGGGCCCAGTTTATATGGTGCTGGGAATGGAACCTAGAGCTTTCTACAGACTAGGTGAACACTTTGCCAACCCAGTCCATTCCCAGCCCCCTCCCACGCCTTTTGTTTGGATGGGTTTTGTTGTGACTGGGTGTTTATTCATGTTTCTTTTTAGACAGGCTCTCACTGTCCAGGCTGGCCTTGAACTCTAGATCCTCCTGCCTCGGCTTCCCAAGTGCTGGGATTACCAGTCTGCACTGCCACCACCAGCAGCTAGCTGTGGTGCTAGCCGTGCTGTATTTTGTTTCGTTTATTACAGTTTGCTGTTTATGTGCCTGTCTGATGATTTAGTTGGGAGTGGACGGCTAGCTTGGCCCTCTCTGCAATTGTGACAATTCATACAGAACCCTCTTTTTGTCAAAAGTCATTCGTTCGGGGGACAGTGAAATGAATCGGTGGGTAAAAACATCTGCTGTCAAGCCTGATGACCTGAGTTTGACCCCTGGGACCCTCGTGAGGGAAGGAGAAAGGTGACTCCCTCAAGCTGCCTTTTGACTGCCATGTACTTGCTGTGGTACACACACACACACACACACACACACACACACACACACACACAGAGAGAGAGAGAGAGAGAGAGAGAGAGAGAGAGAGAGAGAGTCAAACAAAATTTAAAAGGTTAACAATTTCAAAACATTTCAAGAGGCAGCAGAACCAGGTGGATCCCTCTGAGTTTGAAGCCAGTCTGGGCTACATAGTGACTCACAGGCCAACAAGAGCTACGGAGTGGGACACTGTCTCAAAAAAAAAAAAAAAGTTTTTTAAGTTGTTTCAGAAGCCAGGCATGGTGGCACACACCTACAATTCCAGCACTTGGGAGGTTGAGGCAGGAGGATCAGGAGTTCAAAGCCATCTTTGGCAACACAGTGAGTTCAAACCAAACCTAGGATACAAAGAGGTGGGGGTGGGGGGTTGGGGGCTAGGGGATGGGGGATGGGGGAGCATGGAGGGATGGGGATAGGGTGGAGGGTGGGGGAGGGCAGGGGGGGTGAACTTCAACTCTCCAGGAAGTAAACTTAAAGCCATCATGACACAAATATGAACTGTGGCTCAGTGTTTAGGAGCCCTGGCTCCTCTTTCAGAGGACCCAAGTTCAATTCCCAGCACCCACATGATGGACTCACACTGTATATAAAACTTCAGTTCCAAGGAATCCAACATTCTCTTCTGGACCCCAAAAGCACAAGGCGCACAGACATATATGCAGGCAAAACACCTATACATATAAATAATAAAACTATGTTCAATGGGCCGGTGAGATGGCTTATTGGGTAAAGGGGCTTGCCGCCAAGCCATTCTGGAGACCCACACCAGGATAGCACTGCCTCCTGCAAGTTGTTCTCTAACCTCCATAGGCACGTCTGTAAGCCCAGCAGCCCTGGGGGCAGAGGCAGGAGGACTGCCACAAGTCTGAGGCTAGCCAGCCAGAGATACACAAAAGAATTTTGTCTGAAAATGAACTAGGGAGATAACTCAGCTGATAAAGTGGTTTTTTGACAGTAAGAAGACCCATGGGGCAGCAGTGGTGCACTTTAATCCCAGCATTAGAAAGGCAGAAGCAGGTGGATCTCTGGGAGTTCAGGACTAGCCTGGTCTATAGAGCTAGTTCCAGGACATTGAGGGATACATAAAGAAACTCTCTCTTGAAAAACAAAAACACAATACCAAATTTGAGTGTGTGTGTGTGTGTGTGCTCGTGCACACATGTGTGTGAGAGTGTGTGTGTGCATGCACACTAGTGTGAATGCACAATCACGTACATGTGCACATTTGCTGGTAAGATGGCCCAGTGGGTTAAGGCACTCGCTGCCAAGTCTGAGGACCCGAGTTCCAGCCCCAGGACTCACACAGTGGAACGAGAGAACTGACTCCTGTCAGCCGTCCTCTGACTCCACGTTTGTGCTGTGGCTTGAGAGCTCCTGTGCACATGCACACAAAACAAAGAAGATGTTTTCTCTGAGTGTGTCTACAAGTAGCCTGGGAACACAGAGCAGGTAGACAAGCACAAAGAGGGACCTGCTTCCCCCTTTCCACCCCTGAACTCGGACAACAGCAGCCCAGGTTCTCGTGTCTGTTTCCGGTCTCTCCATGCCTCCTGACTCATGTTTTGTTTCCTGTTAAGTAAAACCTTAATCACCATTCAGGTTTAGCCCTGTATCATCCTGCTTCCCAGTGTTAGCTTGCTATCTGTGATGACTGAGGCTGGTGGTACCCGGTCATCCCAGGACTTAGGAGGTGGAAGCAGGAGAATCAGGACTTCTAGGTCATCCTTACATAGTGAGTGAGTTTGAGGCCAGCCTGGTTTACAAAGTGAGTTCCAGGACAGTCAGGGTTGTTACACAGAGAAACCCTGTCTTGAAAAACAAACAAAAATGATCTTATTTTTATTGCTATATGTGGTGTGTGTGTGTGTGTGTGTGTGTGTGTGCGCACATACTGGGTATGTGCATATGAGCACAGGTGCCCACAGAATCCAGAAAGGGGCATCGGATCCTCTAGATCTGAAATTACACGTGGTTGTGAGCCACCTGATATGGTATTGCGAACTGAAATAGTGTCCTTGGCAAGAGCAAGAGCCCTCACCTGTGTCAGCCTCCAGCTGCTCCATCTCGTCTGATCATTATCCCCTTAATAACACTATGTAATGGCCACTCCCCTGCACTGACACCACATTAACTGTTACAATAAATCTGGATAATTGAACTCATATGAGGAAGTGGGCAAGTTCTGGGCTAATGCTACATTGTTTTATATGAAACCTTAGGGTTAGCATAGTTGGAGGATCCTAGAACAATCCCCATGGATCCTGAAGGATGACTGCTATGAAATATAATGAGTTAAGGGGATTGGGGGGTGGGGGGCTGCCAAGGTATGGCCCTGAGTAATCACACCATGCAACAGGTCTGGTATAAAGGGGGTTTATGGTGGGGAGAAGTGAGAGCCTGAGAAGGGGGTTGAGGCAGAGGAGTGGACATGTAGACAGGTAGACAGATGGGCAGAAAAGGAGGGTGCAAAGAGAAGGACAGAAGAGGGGAGAGGAGAGAGAGAGAGAGAGAGAGAGGTGGGCAGTCCTTTTATACACAGCCCATACCTGTGCAGGTGGCAGGCAATGACGTAAGCCATTGCTACGTCCCTGGAGGACCCTTGTGGGATTGCCCGTAAGTAACAATGGTCACACAGCATGAGCCCTGTGAATATAAGCTGCCATGGTTACAGCAGCAGCTGGAGGTGTGGAAAGTCCTCTGAAGAGGAGACCTAAGGGTTCTCTGGAAAGTCGGTTGGATGGTGTTTTGCTGGGGCAAACATGGGAAGGAACGTTTCGTTGAAGTGGACATGGCTGTGAAAGGTTCAGGCCGACTCGTGAAGGAACGTTTCACTGAGGCAGACCCAGGAGAGAGGACGTTCTGCTAAAGCAAGCACGTGACAGGACGCGTGGTGAAGGATTCTTTGCTAAGAACACACATGTATTGGTCTGCCTTACATTGTGTAGTTGAGCTGCATTTGTTGAGACTCCACAGAAAGAAATGCACCAAAAATCTTCTGGTGGTGTGCTGCGGTTTCTCGCCGCTTCCAAGGACTTGGGTAGATTGAATCCACGTCCTGAGGCAAGTCACGTAGAGGACGTGATGTTTGGAGGGCGTCGATAGGACTCGAACAGAGACAGAGCTTGGCTTGCTGGTACAGCTCGCTGTACAGTGCTGTGGGTCTCGAATCTTCTCTGGTCTTCATTTCCCTGAGAGAGGCACAACTGAGAATTTCTCCTGGTGTTCCTGCCGGTCCCTCCTGCTGACTTGAGCCAAGGCTGAGGCCTGGCTGTCTCTGCTAGGTTGTGCCACGGCTGTTGCTAACCTAAGTCTTCCAAACTCGCCTGCTGGTGTTTTCATGAGATGTTTGCGAGTGGGTCGTGCTGCTGCCTGCTAACTTTCGAACTGAATGGCTGATTTCCAGACAATGTAGTCTGGAGTTGCTCCAAAGAATCTTTCTAAACAGGTCCACTTCCTGTATCCTTTCTTTTCTACTACCTCAGGTGGGTGGTGGATTACAAGGAAGATTAAAGCATTTAAAAACCATCATTAAGGGCTGGAGAGATGGCTCAGTGGTTAAGAGCACTGACTGCTCTTCCAGAGGTCATGAGTTCAATTCCCAGCAACCACATGGTGACTCACAAGTATCTGTAATGAGATCTGGTGCCCTCTTCTGGCCTGCAGTCACATATGCAGACAGAATGCTGTACATAAAATAAATAAATAAATCTTAAAAAAAAAAAAAAAAGAACCATCATTAAAAATAGGATTTGAAAAAAATTAAAGGGGTTGGGGATTTAGCTCAGTGGTACAGCGCTTACCTAGGAAGCGCAAGGCCCTGGGTTCGGTCCCCAGCTCCGAAAAAAAGAACCAAAAAAAAAAGAAAGAAAGAAAGAAAGAAAGAAAGAAAGCAGCCAGGCCAACTGCGCCCTGCCCAACATGCTGACTCAGAGTCAGAGAAACGAACATGAGGATCGTGACAGAAGTGTAGTGCGAGGCAGAAACATGCTGGAGAACTAACTGTCTTGTCAAGACACAACCTTAAGCCAGATATGGTGGGCACGCGCCTGAAATCCCAGCACTGGGGTGGATACTGGGGACAAGGATCAGGACTACGAGGGCAGCCTTGTTTACATGAGAACCTCCCTCAAGGAAAAAATGTTAACTAAGAAAAATACCAACTATAACCTGAGGACTAGAGGTGTGTCTCCGTGTAGAGCATGGCCGAGCATGTGTGAGGTTCTGGGTTCAATCCCAGTTCCACCAAAAAAGGGGGAAAGGATCTAAATCAATACATGTAGTCCTAGCATAGAGGATGGCGCACTTGACCCAAAGAGTTAGAGGCCAATCAGCTTGATGGCAGTGAAACCCCATTACACACACACACACTCACACTCACACACTCACATGCATACACATGCTCATACACGCTCGCACGCGTATGCACGCGCGCGCTCGCGCACACACACACACATGCTCACAATTGCACACACACAGTCACACACATGGAAAAAATTGTGGAGTGCCTAGAGAGATGGCTCAGTGGTCATGAGCACTGTGTGTTCTTCCAGAGGAACCTGGTGTCAATTCCCAGCAACCACATGGCACCTTACAAATGCCCCTCTTCCCAGCGAAGCCACTGACACACACGAGGCACACAGACATTCATGCAGGCAAAACATTATACACATAAGATAAAAAGTCTTTTTTAAAGCATGTTTTTAGTTGGGGGGCTGGGAATGTGGCTCAGTTGACAGAGTCTTTTCGTACCCAGAAGCCCTGAGTTTTACCTCCAGCACCAGGAAAACTGTGTGTAGTGAGGCACACCTGGGATCCCAATACCACGAAGACGGAGAGAAGAGGTTAGGGGTGCAAAGGTTGTCTTTGGCTACGTAGTGAGTTCGAGGCCATACTGGGCTACAAAAGACTTCATCCAAAACCAAACCAACCAACCAAACAAACAAACAAACAAACAAAAGGGCACCGTGGCGTCTGTGCTCTGAACGCAGCTGACGGGCTTTGCTCATGGTCCAGTGCTAACCTCACAGGAGTTTGGTAGAAGTTCCTTCTCCGAACGGGGTCTAATTCTAGAAGTTCAAAGTGACCTTCTTTCGGAAGGAATCCCTCGCTCCTCCAGAACCCACAGGAACTGCCTCGCCGTGGGTGCAGCAGCTCAGCAGAGGCATGAGGCTGAGACCAGTCGGAGGCACGAAAAAGCCCCCGGGTGTTAGGTGGCGGTATCCCGGGCAGAGGTGCCAGAGTCCGGGAAATGAGTCAGAGAGAAGAGAACCAGGCGTGAGGCAAGACTAAGAACAGTGAAGAAGCAAGAGCCACGAATTCAGAGAGTGGCGTTGATTCGTTGATTCGGGAGCCACAAAGCAACCCTGGCCTGGAGAACAAAGAACAGGAATGGTGGCGCCTAATGCCGCCGCCCTGGAGCTGAGGAAGGAGACTGCGTGGTAGGATCTGATCCCAGACGCTGTGGGAGCTAGTTGGCACAGCGGGACGCGGTTGCATCTCCAAGGTAAACAGGCAATGTCTACGTGTCTGGCATGCAGAAGACACAGAAGCATTTGTATTACAGAGGAGAGGCCTGCGGTAACCCTGTACCTGTACCTGTACCTGTACTTAGGAGACACGCTTCTGGGGACTTCTGTGTACAAGGCTCATCTGAGCAAGGGAGAGCACTCTGAATGCGGGCAGCACCAACCAGGAGTCCCAAACTGAAGGAAAAGTGGACACAGTCAGACAGCAAGCTGAGCCCAGCTTTCATCGTCCCTTTCTGACTGTGGGGGTGTAATGTGACAACTGCTTCACCTTTGGCATATACGCCTTCTCTGATCTGAAGTTAGGCCACGGATCTCAGAGGCTGAGTCAAGCCCTACCTACCTCCCTGCAGTGCTCTCTCTTTCCCTTTCTCTCAAAAAGGTGAGAGGCAGATTGTGCTCTGGAGACAGCTCTCAGTTTAGGAAACTGACTCCTTCACACTCTCAGTCACCCACTCAAATCACTGTCAACTTCCTTGCTGTCACTCCTGAAAAGCTATAAAGACCTTTCCCATGTCTAGGGAATTAGTCTAAAGAGACTCGCACACGGGCGTTGCTGGGAAATCACTCCGAAGGCTCTTTGAAGAGGCTCTCTGGTCTCTCTCCCCTCCAACCTCCATGGTTTCTCCTTTCCTCATGCCCCACCCTGTGTGCCAGCCTGTCTATATCTGTCTCTGCGTGTGTGTGTGTCTCTTTCTTTCTGTTTCTGTGTCTTCCTGTACATGTGTGTGTCTCCGTCTGTGTGTGTCTTTGTCTGTGTCTCTGTCTCTCTCTGTGTACCTGTGTGTGTCTCTGTCTGTCTGTCTCTCCCTCTCCTCTCTCTCTTAGTCCCGGTGAAGCTATTTCTTTCTATTGCTCTCCCTCCCACCTCGAGGCCCAATCACCACTCTGCATCCTTCTCATGCTAATGAGCCCTGTTGAAAGGAGTTGTGTCTGTGTCTTTCTCAAACTGACAGCTACAGTTTAGCTTCTACTCCATTTCACCCCTGCCCTGGGGGCTGTGAGTGTTTCCGCACTCCACGAATGGAAACAAACCCCTTCCTCCTTCCTTAGGTTGTTACTGTCACAGCATCAAAAAAAGTAAGGAACAGCCTGTCGGTGGTGATGCACGCCTTAAGGAACAGCCTGTCGGTGGTGATGCACGCCTTAAGTTCCAGCCTTCCAGAGGCAGAGGCAGGCAGATCTCTGTGTGTGTTCGAGACCAGACTCTTTTTTTTTTTTTTTTTTTTTTTGGTTCTTTTTTTCGGAGCTGGGGATCGAACCCAGGGCCTTGCGCTTCCTAGGTAAGCGCTCTACCACTGAGCTAAATCCCCAGCCCCGAGACCAGACTCTTTTACAGAACAAATTCCAGGGAGGCCAGGTCTACACAGAGAAACCCTGTCTGGAAAAAACCAAACAAACAGACAAACAGAATGAAATAAAAGTAAGGAATAGAGCGCCACCAGCTTTGCAGTAGATGACACCTGCCTTGCGGGTCATGATACAGATCCTTAGGTTAGGAACCAGAAGGCCTTGGGTCAGCAGATGTCTCATTGAAGACCAAATGGAGTGAGATAACGGCCTACCTCCCTTCATACTACCTCTAACTCTTTTACAGTCTCAAACTTGGCATGGGGCTCTACTCGACTCTCTGTGGAAGCAAGTTCTTTGTTGGACGAGGTAACCCAAGGATAACATGAATAGACTACCCTTCAAGGCTCTCTTCCCGACACCGAGACTGAAAATAGCAGACCAGGAACAGGCATCAGGAGAGTAGGCAGAGAACACAGGATTAACATATGAGGGTGGTGGCGGTGGGAAGGGGTGTCCTCCAGGGTATAAAGGAGCTTGCTGCCAAGCCTGCTGAGCTGAGTTTGAGCCCTAAGACCTACAAGGGTCTTGATGAAACCATTTCTATATTTAGCTCTGGGATAAACTCTTCAGAACAAGAGCTGTGGTTTGTGTTGAAAGAAAAACTATTTCTTTTTCTTTTTTTTTTCTTGGTTTTTTTTTCGGAGCTGGGGACCGAACCCAGGGCCTTAGCGCTTCCTAGGCAAGCGCTCTACCACTGAGCTAAATCCCCAGCCCCGTATTCCTCACTTTTTAAAACTCATTATTTCTAGCTTGTGTCTATAACCCCTGCTGCCCCCTAGTGGTAGATGTTATGTGAGCAAAGCTATTGTTCCTTAGGGGGGCGGATTCATTTATTGGGCTTATAAAATGGATGGCTTCTTTTTTTTTTTTTTTTTAAAGATTTATTTATTTTATGTATAGGAGTACACTGTTGCTGTCCTCAGACACACCAGAAGAGGGCATCAGATCCCATTACAGATGGTTGTGAGCCACCATGTGGTTGCTGGGATTTGAACTCAGGACCTCTGGAAGAGCAGTCAATGCTCTTAACCACTGAGCCATCTCTCCAGCCCAAATGGATGGCTTCTTGATTACATATGATTATTTTTCAGGAGTATATGTAAATACTGTATAAATATATACAGTGCATATATAAGTACTGGGGAGGAGGAATGGGACTGTAGCTCAGTGATAGAAGTCCTAACCTTTCATCCACTTGGCTGTAGGCTCAATGGCCAGTACTGCCAAAACAAAACATTGAAAAAGGAATATCTTGTCGTCGCCTCCTGGGACCCAGCGGACTGGGATTCAATCCCTGACTCTCGCCCCACCCGTTACTTTGTCGGCGAGCGACCTCACCTGCTAAAGCACTTGTAGCTCAGAAAAGGTGCTCCAGTTGTCCACCGTAAATACCTTTTCTCTGCCGGAAGCTCTTTTCAAACTGCAAAAGGCTAAGGCAGAGCTTAGTTAAAAAAAAAAAAAAAAGTCATAGCGCATGCGTAGTTAAAGTAGACTCCTCTGCTTCCTCATCTTTATGTCCAATTCAGCTCCAGAAAGTGCTGGAACTGGCTTCTCGGCCAATTCAGGCAGGAAGAACCAAGTTCTAATCCTTTCTTGTACCATTTAGGGATCCTCCTAGACGCAGTCTCCTCTTTGGCATAGCAGAGACAAGTGTGTTTGAGAATTGGGTTCCATGGTCCGCAAGACGTCATATCATTACAGTGGGAAGGAATCGACTGAAAATGTATTCAGGGGTTGGGGATTTAGCTCAGTGGTAGAGCGCTTGCCTAGCAAGCGCAAGGCCCTAGGTTCGGTCCCCAGCTCTGAAAAAAAGAAAAGAAAAGAAAAAAGAAAATGTAATTCAGTTGGTAGCATGCTGGAGTCCATGGGTTCGAGCCCCTGAGGGAGGCGGTGCGCATCAAAAATTCCTGCAGGAGGTGGAGAACCAGAGTTCAGAGTCAATGTTTTAGCAAGAGGAAGACTTTCAAGGTCCCACTCCCTCTCTGGGGGATCTACTAGTAATTAATGGTTGTTGGCAGGAAAGACATTTCCTTCAGTGGTGTAGCTACTGGTACTCCACCAAGTAGTCACCCGTGCTCCACCAAGTGACTTTAATGAAACTCATTGGGTCGCAAAAATTAAAAAGAAATAAGAGGGGCTAGATGGCTCAGTGGTTAAGAGCCATCTGCCTGCTCTTCCAGAGGTCCTGAGTTCAATTCCCAGCAACTACATGGTAGCTCACAACCATCTGTAATGGGATCTGATGCCCTCTTCCGGTGTGACTACAGACAGCTACAGTGTACTCACATACGTTAAATAAATATAAGTAAATCTTTTTTTAAAAAGAAGTTAGAAGGGGGTTGGGGATTTAGCTCAGCGGTAGAGTGCTTGCCTATCGAGCGCAAGGCCCTGGGTTCGGTCCCCAGCTCTGAAAAAAAGAAAAGAAAAAAAAAAAAAAGGTAAGAAACATGGGGGGTTGGGGATTTAGCTCAGTGGTAGAGCGCTTGCCAGGAAGCGCAAGGCCCTGGGTTCGATCCCCAGCTCCGAAAAAAAAAAAAGAAACATGGAAGCAGAAGAGAAATTAAGGTAGGAAGGCAAGAGAGAGTAATGGAGCTGTGATCAAATATGATCAAAATACATCATACACATGTAAGAAAATGTCATAATGAAACCATTGTTATTATTACAAATGAATTATTATTACAAATGTATACTGAAAAAAACTTTAAAGGGAGCCTTCGAGAAGGCTGAGAGTAAAGGTGCTTTTGTGCACACCTACAACACTCTCTTAGAGGCAAAAGCCAATAAAATCTAAAAAATAAAAGCGAAAAAGTTAAAAAGGGCTAGAGAAATGGCTCAGTGGGCAAAGGCACTTGCTGCCAAGCCTGATTACCCAAATCCAATACCCTGGACCCACTGGTGGAAGAAGAGAACAAACTCCCTTAAGTTGTCATCCACCCTCCACACGCGTTGCATGCCTCTCTCCACACGCAAACAAATAAATAGATGTAATTAAATGGTTATGGGGGTGTTTTGTTTGTTTGTTTGTTTGTTTTAATTAAAGATGAAGAAAGAAGCTGAAGTCTGGGCAAGAATACTCCTGAGGAGGCAGCCTGCGCAGCCCCCGTGGGTGAGCTGGAACTACAACTCCCGGCCTCCTTTAGGCGAGTAAGGGTGGATGACTCCACAGGATTGGGCATTCCCCCAAGAGGGCGGGGTTTGAGGAGAGGCCAGTCTTCCGTTGTTGCCATGGGAGACCGCCGCAAGGAGGCGGAAATTGCCGAGGAAGGTGGGGAGTGCCGAGGCGGCACGCGGGAAGGTCTCGCGGCCATGGCGGCCTCGGGGCCCGCGAGTCGCTTCTGGTGCTCGTGTCCCGAGGTGCCCTCCGCCACATTCTTCACCGCCCTGCTCTCGCTGCTGGTGTCGGGCCCACGCCTGTTCCTGTTGCAGCCGCCTCTGGCGCCCTCGGGGCTGTCTCTGCGCTCCGAGGCCCTGCGCAACTGGCAAGGTGAGCAGAGGCGGGGCGGGGATGGCGCGCTTCCTCAGCCCGCAGACTCCCGGGTCTCAGCTCTCCAGCCTCACTGCCAGCCAACCCCACCATCCGTGCCCACCATCATTCTCCCCACTTGGAGCTCCCGCATGTCTTGTCCAAAGCGCGTATCATTTCCGCCAACTCTTTCCCTACCCAGAATCGCCCCCTTCCGTGTTACCCCAGGTCCATTCATTCTTTAGTCTCGAGGGTGAATACACTTCCTAAGCTTTATAAACACGTTTTATAAACACAAACCCCATCTGCTGAAGGCCCGAGCCGCACAGGAACAAATCAAACCTCTCTCACCTTCATCGTGACAATTGAACCTCGTCTCTTGTCACCCCAATGAATGGCTTTTCCTCTTGACTCCCGAATTCTCTGCTGCGTCTTTAACTTAATCCTGACTCTAAATTCCAGCCCACAGAAGAAGCCCCTGGTAAAGTGTTTGTTTTCTCAGGGGAGAGAAATTTCTCAGACCAATGAAGTCTGTAATCATCCTTTTGTAAAAGACAGGATTCCTAGTCTTTGTTTCTTCCTAATTCTTTCCTGGGAAATCCCTGTTGCTTTTCTAACGTTAACAGAGGCCTGCGCATTCATTTCAGGTAATCCTCACTGCGATTTCATGACAGGCCATATTAAATGGCCTGTTTACCAGAAGCTGTGGTTGAATACAGAGAATCGCAAAGCTAAATACATCATAATATTGAGATAGGAACCCCGCATTTTGTTTCTAGTATGGTGATTTAGAACTAAGGCTTTGAGTATAATCTCCATACCTTTAGACAGATGGATACGTATGCATTTATTTATATGCCTGTGTGTACACATGTGGAGGTCAGAGGACAGCCTGGCAGTAGTCTTTCTCTTCTTCCCCATATGGGGCCTGGGAATCAAACTCAGGTCTTTGGGATTGGTAGCAAGCACTTCTACCTGTTGAGCCATCCCATCAGCTCCCTAAATCTTACAGAGTTGCATGTAGAATCTTTTCCTAGTTACCATGAAATTTCAATTTGGGATGTATCCAGCAAATAAACTTCTGGAGCTAATCTCACAAGGGTTTTTATGGTTTCCTGCTTAAAGCTGGAACTTCTCTCCTGTTGTAATGCATGAAGCAGTTCTTATGGTGAGCTAAATGCCAGTGTAGATAGGCACACAACCTCTGTCTGGTTTTGTGTGTGTGTGTGTTTCACTTTGAAACAAGGGACTTGCCATTTATTTACCCCAGAACTCATTATGCAGTCCAGGGTGGCTCCAAGCCTGTGATCCTCCTGCCTCACCCTTCTGACTACTAGAACACAGACATGCATCACCGTGCTTACTTAACCTTATTTGTCTGAGCATGGTGTCCATGAACAGGTAGAGATACGGTTACATAAGGGACCTTTGAAGGCCTCAAGTTTGACCACGTTATTTTATAATTAGGAAATAAAGCTGTGAGGCCATGGACCTTGGACTTAACTCAGGCAGCCTGGTTATGATAACGCCAACACGCACACACATGCGTGCGCGCGCGCGGGCGCGCATTCACACACACACACACACACACACACACACCACTCTAAGTCTTACGGCCCTAAGGATGACACCATCACTTCATCCATCTCCCTCTGGCATGTTAGGGTTCCAGCCCTCAGAAATAAATAAGTACACGAGAGGGTCAGGTGTGGTGATATTTACCTTTAATCACAGCACTGGGCAGGCAGATCTCTATGAGTTTAAGGCCAGCCTGGTCTCCATAGGGAGTTCCAGGCCAAGCAGGGCTATAGAATAAGACCCTGTCTCAAAAAACAAACAAAAAAGGAAATTAGAGCCCTGGAAGGTGGCTCAGCGAGAACCTGGCTGCCAAGTGTGAGAACTGGGGTTTGATCTCTGGAACTTTCGTGGTAGAACTTCCGAAGGTTTTCCTCTGATCATGTACTCTCATATACCCACAAATAAATAAACATAATTTTTAAAAGCTATGTACGTTAGCAATAACTTGTATTTGAAGGGAGTGTGGAAACCAAATATGGCAGACACTTGTAGTCTCAGCACTCAAAAGGCTGAGGCAGAAAGATCGTGAGTTCGCAGCTGGTCTGGGCTCCACATTTAAACCTTGCATCCCAAAGGAAGGCCAAATGATCCCAGCCCTCAGGAAGCCGGAACCAACCTGGTCTGTACAGCAATGCAAACCCCGGACAGGGCTGCGGAGTGAGACCTTGTCTCACTACAGAGAGAGAAGGGCTTTCCTAGCTATTTTATGGCCTATAAATCTTGGCTGCACCTGTAAAGCTGGAAAAACACTCTCTAAGAAGACTTACTTAATCTATGTCTATTAGTAATGATAATTTTATGGTCGTTAAAATTCCTCCTTCCTTTTTCCTCCTCCTGAACGGCCTCTATGGATGGAGAAGCCAGAATCCCAGCTGAGTTGACTGGCCCTCAGAGTGTTAAGTGAGACCCACTCAGTAGACCCTGAAGCTGTCACAATTAAT
Source organism: Rattus norvegicus (assembly GCF_021556685.1). Lineage (NCBI taxonomy): Eukaryota > Metazoa > Chordata > Mammalia > Rodentia > Muridae > Rattus > Rattus norvegicus. The sequence goes on along the minus strand of NC_141545.1, from coordinate 28,057,799 downwards.
TAGCCCTCACACTGCCTAGTGAGGTAGGTCACTATTAAAATCTAAAAGGAGGAGGGCTGGAGAGATGGCTCAGCGGTTAACAGAGCTGGCTGCTCTTGCAGAGGACCCAAGTTTGGTTCTCAGCACTCCACATGGTCACATTGCCCGTAACTCCAGCTCCAGGAGATCCCACACCCTCTTCTGGCCTCCACAGGTACCTGCATACAAGTAGTATACATAGACACACAACAACAAAACACAACAATCAAAACACATCTTTAAAAGAAAACCTGAAAGAGTGTTGTTATACAGCACTGGACGTGTTCAGAAATAACTCCAGTTTTCAAGTTACCTTTTTCACACATAGAAGTTGGTCTCCATAACCTCTGCTCCAGGGCTGGGAAAGAATGGAGACATCATATGTTCATGCTTTGAGTCATGGGAACTGGTTTTGATAGCCAGGGCTTCAGGGCCAGGAAGGAACAGAAACTATATTATATACTTATGCCTTGAATCATGGACACTTTCCTGTTGTGGTTTTTTTTTTTTTTTTATTGTTGAGACAGGATTCCAGGTAGTCCAAATCCACAGTATAGCTGAGAATGACCTTGAACTTGTGACCTGTCTGTCTAGCTCCTAAGCACTGGCATAAGTGTGCACCACCACTTCCTGTGCAAGTTGTCTGCAGTGCTAGTAATGGAAGCCAGGGTTTTGTGCATCCTACCAAGCTCCTGACCCACTGAGCTACAGCCCAGCATCAATGCTGCCTTCCCCTGCTGGCTTGGGGCCTGGCTTCCCCTGGTGGGAGCAGCACTGCCTTGGACCACTAACCGGAGCCATCTTTAGTTTACAGGCTGGTGACCTACATCTTCGTCTATGAGAACCCTATCTCCCTGCTCTGTGGTGCCATCATCATCTGGCGCTTTGCTGGCAACTTCGAGAGGAGCGTGGGCACCGTTCGCCACTGCTTCTTCACCTTGATCTTTACCGTCTTCTCCGCCATCATCTACCTGTCATTCGAGTCTGTGTCGTCGCTGTCTAAGCTAGGGGAGGTGGAGGATGCCAGAGGCTTCACCCCAGTAGCTTTCGCCATGCTGGGAGTCACCTCAGTCCGCTCTCGGATGAGGCGGGCCCTGGTGTTCGGTGTGGTGGTGCCTTCTGTCCTTGTACCGTGGCTGCTGCTGTGTGCCTCCTGGCTTATCCCTCAGACCTCCTTCCTCAGTAACGTCTCTGGCCTTTTGATAGGCCTATCATGTATCCTTCCTGGGAGGGAGCTGCAGAGGGAAGCTGCACCAAAGGGCAAACCCACATGGACGCTGTGGGGTGTCAGGTACACAACCTTAGGCTCCTACACAGGCAGCCTGGGCTTGGGCTCCAGCTTGGAAAACCTGAGAGCCTTGGGCAGCTCTCTGGACCAGAACTCATCTGGAAGATACAAATATGGCTGCCTGCCCAGGCCACCTCAGCTCAGCTAGTTAGCAGTTTAGGCTTAATTGCACCAGTGTGACTGTTTTTTGTTTTGTTTTGTTTTTTTTTTTTTCTTGTAAACTGAGGTGTAATCTATTCAACTAGCCATAGTGTAAGGTCTCACTGGAAGAGGGCTAGGAGAATGGCTTCCTCAGTAAGGCACTTGTGAGAACTTGAGGACACAGCCATAGCCCTGGACCTTAAACCATAATCCCTGCACTGTGGAGGTAGAGACAGGTGTCCCTAGTGCTCACGGGCCCACCAGCCTAGCCTAGATGGGTTTCAAATGAAGTGAGAGACCTTAATACTTCTGAGGATGAACACCAAGGTGGGCCGCTGGCCTCCACACACACAGTGTTGGACGGATCTGAGATGCCCGTTGTCTTAATGTTAGTGGAAGAGTTAAGAAACAGACTGGGCTTGTTGATATTCTCTTCTGTCTTTGCAGGGTGAAGAGCATGAAGCTCGGGCAGGGTGTGTGATTCACAGGCACTCTACCACTGAGCTACATCTCAGCCCTTGCTTTTCTTTAGCTCAGAGGGAAAGTCTGTAACTGGGCCTTGCTAGAAGGCCTCAAGCTCAAGACCCACCTCAGTCTCCTGAGTGCAGGATTGCTGGCTCACCGCCACACCTGCTGCCACACCCCAATTACAACTTTTTGGTGTGTGCTTTCCTTTTTTTTAAGACTTGTTTTTATTGATGAGTAAGTCTATGGTTATGTGCACCTGCATGCTGATAGTTGAGGAGGACAGGAAAGGGTGACAGGTTTCCCTGGATTTGGAGTTACAGGTGGTGGTGAGCTGCCGTGTGGGTGATGGGGACTGAACTTGGATTGTCTAGATTGGCAATTTGCACTTTTAAGTGTGGAGCCATCTTTAGATCCCCTATCCTCAAAAGGTAACTTCTTCTTGAGATGGGGGTCTTGCTATGTAACCTTGGATGACCTGAAACTCACTCTGTAGTCCACAATGTCCTGAAGCTCATATCAATCTGCCCACCTCCTCCTGCGTCCTGGATTAAAGTGGCAGGTATATGTACCACACCCGGCTTGCCTCTTGTAGTTCTGAGGTAAGGTGTAAGGTAGCCTAGTTGGGCCTGGAGCTGCCTGAGGCAGAGGAGTAGCTGGGATTACAGCCCATTACCTTAACCATCTGTTTAGGCAGGACTGGGGATCCAACCTAGGCCCTCTAGTACATCAGCCTGGTCATCACCCACTTAGCTACATGGCCAGCACTGCCTTCTCTGGCATTTATTAGGGACTGAGCCTCCCTAATGAGGAATTCCGAGATCCAGAATGCTTCAAAGTCTGAAACACCTCATGTGTTAAGATGACACAGAACACTGCTCCTGAGCTGACTGTACAAATGGGAGTAAGTGGATGCACCCGGAGTCTGTGTGACGTCATCTCAGGCTGCTGAGGCACAGGTAAAACCTGTGGAATTTGCCGTGTGTATGCAAGCATTCGAATAACCCATAAGACCTGAGCTATTTCACTCCAACTGTTTTGGACAAGAAATAGTCTATTCGACCTGTGCTTACCCTTTGGTGCAAGCATAAGACAGATGCTTAATGTTTGGTGCAGCATGGCTAGTGAGGTGGCCCAGTGGGTAAAAGTGACTGCTGCTAGGCCTGACTACCTGTAGAGTGCACTCCCTGGGGCCTTCTTGGTGGAAGAATTAATTCCAATTGCACAGTTATTCTCCAAGCCTCCTCACTCACACAAACATACACACACACACACTGTGTCACACTCATACCCATGAGCATATACATACATACAAAATAAGTGTAATTACTATTTGTTGAAGGGCATATGAGACGGTTGTACTTTTATAGCTCGGCAAGCAGTGATCGGCCAAAGCAGAGATGATGACCACGTTGAGAAGATGCTTCTGGAGAAGCCACAATGAAACTTGGTGGTGGTGCAGCCCTCAAATCTCAGCACTCAGGAGTTTGAGGCCAGAAAAGGCTCCCTCCTCCCTCAACAAAAGACCACGTGAAATTTACACTAAGGCAGGGCACCTTTGATCTGGAGCAAAACTCTAGGACTGTACCAGTCTCTGCATTATATTAAGACTGTCTTGTGACTGGTGGCTGTGGTTGCAAGGTTCAGGTACATGTGAATTCAAACACACACCACACATGGCATTGTTCCCTGTGGGTTACATGGATGGGAATGTTGGACTCTGCAGAGACTGACACATGTACCTCCCAGGGGCTGGGTCTTGGGGGGGCCGTGTCAGCGGCCTCCCTCCCTCCTGCTGCCTTCAGTTTTACTTAATACACCTACCTCAGATGGCCTCACCTACTGCTACTCCCTCGACCTCTCTGAGCGAGTAGCCCTGAAGCTTGATCAGAAGTTTCCCTTCAGTGTTATGAGGAGGATTCCCTTGTTCAAGTACATCTCAGGTTCTTCTGCCGAAAGAAGAGCAGCCCAGAGCCGTAGGTGAGTGATGGATTCCCTCCCCTTTTTGGTTGCGTGGTCAGTTTCAGTGATGGGGCAGGACCCAATGCCTTTGACACGTGTCAGGCACCCTTGCCTTTGGTAACTCAATGTAATAGATAGTCAGGGTTGGTTTTGAACTCCCATCTGTACCTTTCTGATACCAAGCTGTAGGTAGAATCCCACAAAGGCTCTCAATTGTCCAAGAGCAACTACAGAGTCAGTGAGGGTGTGGCTGGTTCACTGTGGATACAGGAGGGAACACAGTTTCTCAGCTTTGTCCAACTAAAGGTTGTACTTCTAGTTCAGCATAGAATCCCCCAGTGAGGGACTGGGGCATGGCTCAGTGGTAGAGCCCCTGCCTAGACTCCCCCAGTGAGGGGCTGGGGCGTGGCTAAGTGGCAGAGCCCCTGCCTAGAATCCCCCAGTGAGGGGCTGGGGGTGTGGCTCAGTGGCAGAGCCCCTGCCTAGAATCCCCAGTGAGGGGCTGGGGGTGTGGCTCTGTGGCAGAGCCCCTGCCTAGAATCCTCAGTGAGGGGCTGGGGGTGTGGCTCAGTGGCAGAGCCCCTGCCTAGAATCCCCCAGTGAGGGGCTGGGGGTGTGGCTCAGTGGCAGAGCCCCTGCCTAGAATCCCCCAGTGAGGGGCTGGGGGTGTGGCTCAGTGGTAGAGCCCCTGCCTAGAATCCCCCAGTGAGGGGCTGGGGGTGTGGCTCAGTGGCAGAGCCCCTGCCTAATTCACAGGAACACCTGGGTTCCAGCACTTCAAGTAAGGAAAGGAAATCTGCACAAATATCTTCTGAACATGGCTGCTGCCCTATGGGGGAGGGGTGGGGGAGAGGATGAGCCTATATGGCCAAAGACACTTGTATGTAATTTTGAGTGATTTGTGGATAGGTAATAGTCTTAACACTGCTTAGTCAGCAAACACTGTGGGGTAGCACTGGGCTGTGGCAGTTAGCCATGTTTAAACAGTCTGCTCAGTAGGTGACAGGGCAGAAGACTTGAAAGGAGAGTTTCTTGGCTTCCGTATAAAAGCAGGTGAGGCTGGCTTTTTCCTGTCTGGACTTGTTTGCCCTTAAAAACTAATAGGCGAGCCACCAGAACTTATGGGACTTCACACCTTTATAGAAGAGGCCAGGGAGGACATGTTCCCAGATAACGTGGGTCTCCAGCCTACAAGTCCCCTTTCCCATACTGCCTCTGCTGCTTGTGTTATGCCAGCCTGTGCCCCCTCAGAGACTCCACAGTTACAGCACTTCCCTTCTGTGCTGCCTCCCAGAGAAGACCCTTGCTGAGAAATGAGCGGGCTCTGTCTTTTACACCCTCTCCTAGCTGTGGGCTGTTTCCCTCCATTCCCAATGTCTGCAGCAAGCTTTGTTGAACAGTAATGGGGTAGGGTCACAAGCCCCAGCTTACACTCTCCTGGTGAATGGAGCTGCCCTGGGACCCAGAGGAAAGTTCTACTCTGAGTTACACTTGCTCACTGGGAAGCTTGGTCACCTGGTCCCAGGTCTGACCCTGGACACGTGGGCTGGATAGCGCCTAGTGTTCCTTCTGTTCCTCACGTGGCTGATGGTCGGTGACTGCCAAGATTGGCTGCAGGAATCAGAACAGAACATGATGTTTCAGGTGTCCGAACAGTCACCGGAGAGCATTATAACAGAACATGTGTGTTTATTTTAGGAAGCTGCCTTGTGGGTTGTTCTGTCTAAATCGATCTTGTTTAGAAGATTGGCTTGGCTTAGAGTTTGAGTGGTTTGTTGTATAATAAAAATTAGAGACAGTTAAAAATTAAAAATTGAAAAGGTGCCCGCAAGATGGCTTAGTGGATAAAGACATCTGCTTCCAAGTGTGAGAGCCTGAGGGACTTCCCTGGAAGTTCTCTGACCACACACACACACACACACACACACACACACACACACACCACACACACACACACACACACACACACACACACACACCACACACTACAAATGGGAAATAATTTTAAGAAGGCCGGTGGATATCATTGTAATACACATCTTTTAGGGAGACAGATCTCTGTTAGTTCCAGGCTAGCCTGGTCTACATAGAGAGTTCCAGAAAAAAAGGAGAAAAGTGCTCCCAGAAGCAGGAGTTGGGCTAGTGGGCTGGGGTAGAAATTAGGGCTTGGCATATACTAAGCAAATGCTTCACCACTGAACCATTCTCCAGCCCCAAGGGGAAAGTAAATTTTTTGTATTTTCAATTTTGTTTGTTGGTTTGTGGGTGTGGGTGGGTGTTTACCTCTCTAGTTGGTGATGTGAACCTGGGGAGTAGCACTTGAAAATGAGAATGACTAGTCTCATGCCACAGTCGACTTTATTCAGAGCATCAGTTTATACCCTGAGGGTTAAGACGTGTCACACGAGTAAGGTGTTCAACACAAGGACAGACCTCACGTGGTGAAAACATGTTACACACAGGCATGAGACTGACAACTGCTGAAGTAAAGGCACTTCCAGGAGGAACATGGAAACACATGCCAAGAGCAGTTCTGTTTTGAAGAAACTGAGGTCACAAGACTCTGACCTTGTTTTCTCAGAAGCGCTGAGAACCCTCACAGGACTCCATTCTTAGACGTTGCTCTGACGTGCGCACTCGTGCCCAGTATGCACAAATTCCTAGATGTCACCCCGAGCACTGCACTGTAGGCGTAGTGGCTCTCTCCTGCAATGCCCCACCATGCCTGTAATCTAAATGTTCTGAGGATACAGGTAGGAGCCATAGTTCACAGTCATTTTTCTCTACACTGAGAATTTAAGGAAGCCTAAACGACATGAAACCCTGTTCCCCAACCACCAAAGTCAGTATTTCTTCTCCCTTGAAACCTAGTGCTGGCTATGATCCCACTCATGCTATCTCAGGAAATGGCACTGTGTACCTTGTCCCTAGCAGAGTCACTGTCTTCTCTCTTATTCTTTTCCAGGCTGAACCCTCCACCTGGCTCCTACCCCACACAGGGTTGCCACACTCATCTGACTCCAAGTCACCCTGTCACCCAGATGCAGCATGCCAGTGGTCAGAAACTGGCCTCCTGGCCTCCCGGACACTTGCCCAGCCTACCTCCGTACCAGCCTGCTTCTGGCCTCTGTTATGTGCAGAACCACTTTGGTCCTAACCCCAATGCCTCCAGCGTGTACCCAGCATCTGCAGGGACCTCCCAGGGGCTGCAGCCTCCCTCCCCCATCAGCTGTCCTGGCTCTGTGTATTCCGGGGTCCTGGGCACTCCAGGGGCTACAGGCTCCAAGGAGTCTTCTAAGGTAGCCATGCCCTAACCAATCTGCAGAGGGGGCTTCCACCATGTTGGACAGAGAAAAGTCCTATCTGAGAAGTTAAGAATTATTTATTGAAGCCAGGGCGTGCCGGCCTGTCATCCCAGCTGGGTAGGGGGTTGAGGCCAATAGGTCAAAAGGTCAAGGCCCGTTTGGGCTCCAGAGCAAGTACAAGGCCAGCCTAGGCTATGTATAACAAGACCCTGTCTCAGAATTAGTAACACTGGCTGGGACTGACTGGGGCTCTGTGGTAGAGTGCTTACTTAGCATACTTAAGGCCTGAGTCCTCAGCTCCACAAAAACAAAAAAGAGTTACTAATTAGATACCTCTGTGTGCCAGCTCTGTTGAGTACTTTGGTAAGTGTTGCTCTCTGTGGCATTTCCCCTCCAGGCAGCTCTAGAAAGTAAAGGTTACTGGCCCGGTTTTCAGAGGCAAACGGTAAAGCTCGGCATGGTGAGACATGCCTGGAATCTCAGCTACACGGTGGGTTTGAGGCTAGCCCCTCGGCAAATGTGAGAATTAGATATTCTCGAAGGATCCAACGATACTGCTTGGTTTCTTGGTTCCTAATCCAGTGTCCTGAGAAGGCGCGGTTGTCATCGGCTGCCAGAGACTTGCCGTCCTACCCATCCCATCCTGCTCAGTGCCCGTGGGTCCTTGCTTGTGTCTGGTGTGACTGTGTACCGGGCAGTCTATGTAACATCGTCTTCCCACAGCCATCCCTGACGGGACTTCTGCCAGACTGGTGCCCTGCAGCAGCAGGCTGGTGATCCACCCTGTGAGTTACCTCTGTATAAAAACCAGCCTCCAACCTGCCAGTGGTGTGTGGCTTACTTGTGTTCAGTTCAGGGCAGGCAGTGGTTACAACAGTAGTGGGTGTGGTGACAAAAAGCTTCGAGGAGCCAGAATAACATATAGTCTGCTGTCTGCTCAGCAGCCTGCAGTGAGGACCTGACTGGGAAGTGGGTGGAAACGGTGAAGTAGAGAGTTGACCAACCCAGGGATGAGTATGGCAATTTGGTGAGAGACTGTCTCATAAAAGAATTTTCTTCTTAGTAAAAATAAGCTGAGCATGGTGGCACGTGCCTTAAATCTCAGCGTGTAGGAGGCCCAGACAGTGGATCTGAGTTTGAAGTCAACCTGGTCTATGTATTGAGTTCCGGGACATCCAAGGCTACATAGTGAGACCCTGCCTCTAAAAGTAAAAGAAAGCCAGGTACCTGCCTTTAATCCCAGCATTTGAGGGAGATCTCTAAAGTCAGCTGACCTACGACGTGACCAGTCCCAGGCTGGGGGTGTGGCTTAGTGATAGACTGCCTGTCTAGCCAACAAATGACCCTGGGTTTCATCTCTAGTACTTAAGGGCAAAGCCACGGTATCACAAGGTGTTTTAGATATGGTGCATGGCCTTCACAGCCAGGAGCTATATGGCCTGCTCTGGGCTGCCTCTGAGGGGCCCTAAGTATTCCCCAAGCCCACTCTTCCAGAGAGCACACCTAAGTGGCCTTTGAAACCCACTGGCAAGCATGACTAAGGTATGACATGACTAAGGATGGAACTATTGGGTGTGGGTTAGGAGACTTGAGTTCACAGCCAAGGGACCAGGCGTCCAGGTGCATCTAGGCCTCAGTAAGGACAGCTGGAATCTGATGGAACCTGGGGCTTTGGATTCCAGCCATGGCTAGCATTTTAGCTGTAGTGGCACTTCTGAGTACAGCCAGAGGCATGCTCTTAGGCATGGCCCCTCCACTCCGGTGTGGGGGCCTGGAGGTAGGTGTGATGGGTACCTGCTTTCAGTATAGACAGGCTTGTGTGTCCTGGTTTCTCTGGCCTTCCTGCAAGGGTGGTTCACTGGCCAGAGCTGTGAACACCAAGTCCCCTGGCGGCTGGACTGAGAATTGTCAGGTCCTCCTCTATGCCCTAGCTGCTGGCTTTACTGATGGGCTCCGGGGTGCAGAGGAATTGGTAACACAAGGGCAGAGCTGGGCTCCCAACTTCCTACTGCCCCACACTGATCAACTGCCCCTCGATCTCCATTCCTGGGGCCTTTACATGATCTGGAACCAATCAGTGCACAGGCAACCTGAAGTTAGACCAAAGCTGAACCATCTGTGTTTCTTAGAGCCTGCCCACAGGGTCCTGCTTTCCTGACTTTCGCAAGCAGCCTTTGCCCGGTTTCACCACAAATCTACTTCCCTGGGGGTCTGAGTCAAAATCTTGATGGATGGAATCTTTCCCTCCTCTAGGCCCAGAAAAGGATCTGCCTTGGGGGGGAGGAGTTTGCGGTGTCTTGAACTATGGGTTTGTCTCTTGGAGATAACCTCCGGCCACATGTGTTCCATAAGACCCCTAGGGTCTTGGGGGTCCCAACCCTCCCTTATTTGCCAAATTAGGTGCCCCATGTCTGCAAGGCATGGCTAAGTCTGTCCCTGCTCCCAGGCTGGGGTCAGAGACATGCTATGAAGTGTGTACAGGTACACAGCTCAATGTTTGTCAGACAGAGTGTAGATGGCCCTGCCCTGGCTGCTCAGAATAGTGAGCACAGGGATAAACAAAGTTGCTGAGGGCTGGGGAGATGCTCAGTGGGTAAGGTGCTTGCTGCTCAAGTGTGAGGACCTGTCTTTGGATTGCCCGCACCTCCATCAAAAATCAAACATGGCCTTGTGCCTCTATCCCGGTGCCAGGCGTTGGAATCCTAGAACTAGCTGGTTGGCCAGCCTATTGAGAACTGTAAGCTCCAGGTTCAGTGAGCAGCCCTGTTTGTGAAGATCAATTGGAGACATCCTCACATCAGCCTCTGACCTCAAGTGTTCTCACTGGTGAGCGCACCCACAAGTGCACACACACACCCACATACCACAGCTACAAAGGAATTGCCGTGGGACTGTGTTGTTGTAAAAATATATAAAATAGAAAGGAGTAACGGTGTGTCTTTTTCCCTGCTAGGTCGGCGCCGTGGTGCCCCAGATATCTGCTAGATATCTTAGCGGAAACACATCCCAGCTGCACACTTTCCTACACTCAAACCCTCAATAAAAGAACACACAACACTATAATCTTAGATCCAATTGGTAAGATATAATTGCCCACTTAAACATACAAAGCCCAGTACCATCCATCCCTTGAGAACATTAATAACAACCTGGAAATACACAGAGCAGAATTTTAACATCACCTGCCATGGCTTCTCCCCTCTCTCCGTCTCTCTTCTCTTCTCTCCCTCTGTCTCTTCCTCTTCCTTCAAACTTCTCTCCCACCCATCCTTCCTTCTCCTCCAATGACAGGCCTCCTTCTATCCTGTACCTGCCCCTCACCAGTACTTTACAAATTCATTGGAGAGGTGGTTCTGGTGAAGTCACCTGAGTTCTGAGTCCTTGACTAGGCAGCTGTCCTAGGGGTAGTGGAATTAGCATCAAAATACAGTAACTTCAGGGCAAACCACAACAGGGCTGTGAATGTAGCTCAGTGGTAAAGAAGGATTGTTTTAAGAGGTTTACTTCTGGAACAGACACCATGACCAAGGCAAGTCTTAGAAAGGACATTTAATTGGGGCTGGCTTACAAGTTCAGAGGTTCAGTCCATCATCATCATCAACACAGCAGGTGAGAACACAGCAGGGTCCAGGCAGGCATGGTGCAGAAGGAGCTGAGAGTTCTACATCTCCATCTGAAGGCTGCTAGCAGAATACTGGCTTCCAAGCAGCTAGGGTGAGGGTCTTAAAGTCCACGCCTACAGTGCCATGCCCACTCCAACAAGGCCACACCCACTCCAACAGGGCCCCACCTCCTAGTCATGCCACTCCCGGGTCTAACATACACAAACCTTCTCAAGGATGTGTCTGGAAAGCTCACTGTCATCCCAGCACTGACAGAGGAAAAAGTATTCACTTTCCCTGGTACAGTGCTGGACTCTTTAATCTCAACAATAGGGAGGATGAGGCAGGAGGATTTCGAGGACCAGGGACTTGAGGATACATAGCCTTCTAACCGTTCCAGGAAAGGAAAAACTTTGACCTCTGTTTCTTCAGCCTAAGGGAATGCTATCATCTACCCTCAAACTTCTGTCTTGTCACCTTACGTCTCATCCCCAGTCAAGGCAGAACCAAGCAGCCAGAAGGGCTTGTAGACGTCAGTTTGCCCGGTTTACCAGCTGGGGGCTGCAGAGAGGCAGAATCGTTCCCTGCAGTCAGTCTTTCTTCCCAGGGGCACACTGCTCTGGAGCTGCTTGTGGGAAAAGGTTCAGCTAGAGGGAAGCAGATCTCCAGGGGAGAAAACCAGATAAGGGCTGGGCAAAGGGAAGCAGGAGCCAAGCCAGGAACCTGAGCTGGAAATACAAACATGGAGACAGAGAGGCAAGAAGGGGATGGAAGGGAAGTGGACCAGCTCCAGGCTCAGGCAATGAGAGTAGGCAAGCAGGAGAGGAAATCTAGAACACTCTGACTGGTCACACAGGATGGAGACAGAGCTAAAGGTTGGGGTTTTCTCGTTTGGAGGCCAGGCCTCCTTCCTGTCTTAGGGTACCTCCTGCACACTCAGATGGGCAGGATTGTCAGCCTACCCAAAGAAGAGCAGCCTCAGAGTATCCTCAGAATCATGAGAGATTTCCAATTACAAAAAAAAAAAAAGAAAGAAAGAAAGAAAAAAAAAGAAAAAAAAAAGCCCTCATCCTAGACCACAAAAAAAGAATTGATTGAGCCTGTCTGGAGAGGAGTTGGAGATAATAAAAAGAGCTGTCATTATGGGGACAGGATCCCATGAGGCCGACCAGCCTAGCCTGGACCTCGATATGTACACCAGGCTGGCCTCAAACTCAGAGATTCACCTGTCTCTGCTTCTTCAGTGCTAGGACTGATGAAATGCATTACCACACCCAACAAAAGATTTTAAAATAAAACATATGTATGTGGGCTGTAGGTATGTGAAAATGCATTTGAGTGTCCAGAGAAGCCGGAGGGGGAGGTGGGGATGTTGAATTTCCTGAAATTGCAGCTATAGGCAACTGTGATTGACCAGTGCTCAGGAACTCTGGATGTCTGCACCAACAACACTCAATTGCTGACTTATCTCTGTAGCCCCAAAGCCTTTCCTTCTCCCTACCCCCACTCCCCATTTTTTGAGACAGGTTGTCTCTCTAGGTAGCCCTAGCTGTCCTGGAACTTGCTCTGTAGACTATGCTGGCCTTCAGGCCAACTCAGAGATCTCCCTGCCTTTGCTTCCTGGGTGCTGGGAATAGACATGCCCCATCACTGCCCGGCTCCCAAAGCCCTTTTATTAAACAGAGCAAACATAGATTTATTACAGAAAATTTAAAAAGCATTCCCCAGAGTAGGAGCACTCTGAGAAAGGAATAGACAACTTTGTTTGTTTCTTTGTTTATGGAGACGGTTCTCACTAGTTGGCTTTGGTAAGCCTACTGCTCACTATGTAGACCAGGCTGTACTCAAACTCTTAGAGATCTGCCTGCCTCTGCCTCTCAACTGCTAGAATTAAAGGCATTGACCACCATGCCTGGCCCTGGCATTTTTAATCTCTTTTCCTTTTTTTTCTTTTCTTTCCCTCCCTCCCTCTTTCTTCCTTCCTTCCTTTCTTTCTTCTTTCTTTTTTTTTTTTTCTTTTCTTTTTTTCGGAGCTGGGGACCGAACCCAGGGCCTTGAGCTTGCTAGGCAAGCGCTCTACCACTGAGCTAAATCCCCAACCCCTCTTCTTTCTTTTTTTAAAGGCAGGGTCTCTTGTATCCCAGGCTGATCTTGAACTCACTGAGAATGACTGAACTTCTGATCCTCCTGCTTCTACCTTTTGAGTCCTGGTATCACTGGCTTATGCCACTATGCCCAGTTGATAGAGGGTTGGGAATGGAAGCTAAGGCTTTGTGCATACTAGGTAAAGGCTACCCACTGAGCTGCAGACACCGCCCTTCCTATATAGATCTTAAGCACTGGGTTAATAGGAAGAATAGATGCTGAGGAAAGTATAAGGTACTCTGGATCAGGTGAGTATAGGCTTCTCAAAGGACAGTCACCCATAAATGTCCTTTTCCAGAGTTGAGATTATAGACTAGTTCCAGAGGAACCTTGGCTGAGAATACAATCTGATTACGATAGAAATCAGCCATTGTGTTGTATGCCCTTAATCCCAGCACTAGGGAGGCAAAGGCAGGCAGATCTCTATAAATTGAAGGCCAGCCTGGTCTACATAGTGAGATCCAGGCCTGCCAGAGCCACACAGTAAGATTTTATCTCAAAAAAGACAGACATACAAATCAGGCAGACAGGAAGGAGGGAAGGTAGGAAAGGAAAAGGTGAAACCCGGGAGTGGGCTAGGAAATGCCCCTTTTGTGTGTTTTCTATTTTTCAAGATGGGGTTTCTCTGTGTAGCCCTGGCTGTCCTGGAACTCACTCTGTAGATCAGGCTGGCCTCAAACTCATAGATCTACCTGTCTCTGTCTCTCAAGTGCTGGGATTAAAGGCATGCACAACAAACCCTGGCACATGTGTGACCAATTTTGACCTTACAAAATGCACAGAGAGGGCTAGAGATGTGGCTCAGTTTAGTAGAGTGCTAGCCTAGCATGCAGGAAGTCCTGAAGTCCTACATAATTTAAAAATGAAAAGTTTTTTTTTAAAATAAGCCATTCTAGGCTAAGGTGGCACATGTCCTTATTCCTAGCACTTGGGAGGCAGAAGTAGGTGGATCTCTGAGTTCAAGGCTAGCCTGGTCTACAGAGAGTTCCAGGACAGGCAGTGCTATGCAGAGAACCCTGTCTAAGAAAACAAACTGATGAACAAGCCAGATGGGATGGTACACACCTTTAATCTAAATAACCACATACATACATAGATAAAATAAAAATATAAGGAAGGAACTCAATGTAGATTATTGAAAAAGTGTAAGCAGTATAGGGCAGCAAGTGTAAGTTAAGGTAGTCAAAGAAGGGGGCTGGAGAGATGGCTCAGTGGTTAAGAGCACTAACTGCTCTTCCAGAGGTCCTGAGTTCAAATCCCAGCAACCACATGGTGGCTCACAACCATCTGTAATGGAATCTGATGACCTCTTCTGGTGTGTCTGAAGACAGCTACAGTGTACTTATATATAATAAATGAATAAATCTTTAAAAAAAAAGGTAGTCAAAGAAGGCCTTCTTGAAGCGGTGATCCTAGCTACTGAGATCTGGAGGAATCCAAGGACCAGCTATGAAAGAGGCAGGACGTGGAGAAGAGGTTTGCAGGGGACAGAGTGACCCGATCTGCAAGCCAGGTGGGGACAGGCACAGGCTGGGCGTGATCAACAAACTTATGAAGTGGTCAGGAGACTGGCAGGGGAGGTACACAGCAGGTACACAATAAGGGCTCGTTGTCCTGGTGACTTATTAGGACAGTCTGAGGTTGGGAAATCATGCACTTGCTTAGGGCTAGGTTCAGCCCTTAGGGGCTCTCCATTCTGCCCACGAGGGATGCAAAGTCAAGTAGCACAGTTCTCAGAAGCCTGAGGCCTGTCCAGATGACACTCGGTCTTTTTTTTTTTTTTTTTTTTTTTTTTTTCCGGAGCTGGGGACCGAACCCAGGGCCTTGCGCTTGTTAGGCAAGCGCTCTACCACTGAGCTAAATCCCCAACCGACACTCGGTCTTTTAAACTCAACCGCCCCCCACCATTCATTCTTCCCCGTACACTTGACACTCATTCACCCCTCACCATCTCATCGATTCATCACCCACCTTTGAGATACTCAAACACCTCACATTGCACTCACCTTTGCCCTCATCATGCATCCTCTCTTCAATTCTCTCATCTGGTTGATACACACACACACACACACACACACACACACACACACACACACCCCTGTCACAGCCTGTGAACCCCCAGTTGACCAAGGTCTGGTTCCAATAAAGCTTGGCAAACCTCACTCTGGAAGAAGTCTCTTCCCAAGCCCTGTGGAGCACAGCAGAGGGAGCTGCCAGCTAGACCACCAAGGGTGGTGCTCCCTGGCTTCCAGCTTGGGTTCCCTCTAGGCCTCTCCTGAATGGACCTTGGAGAAGACAGAATGGAGGACTCATGCTAGAGCAGATACCCTCAGCCAGGCTTGACCTGAGATGGCTCCAGGAAGACTACACAGGGCCAGCATAGAGTGCTGGATAGGAAGAGCCCAGGATGGGAGCCCTTGAAGACCAACTCAAGGGTTTATGTTGGATCCCTTGGGTGTCAGAGATCCTTGAGAGATTTTTTTTTTCATTTGTCCTGGGGAGCACCCTATGGGAGCACTCTATGGGCTCCAGGGAGTCTAATCCCAGCCTCCCCACAGCTGTCTAACCTTTGGGCCGCACACTGCAGGTAGACCTAGGTTTTCACACACAGAAATATCTGCAAAGGGCTGAGCCAGGTCTCCTGAGGTGAGCTGCCTGTGACAAGCCACTCCTCTGCCTTGGTGAATGACCAGAGGCATTCCTGTGGCGGGCAAGGCTCTTGGGGCTCCAGTTTGTTCTTCCCTGTCCTCACCCGACCCCCACGGGTGTCCCATTAGCTTCCTCCCAAAGCTCCAGGTGCATATAAAAGGTAGCCCCAGGAAAGGCCTGAAAGGTGGACTTCAGGTGATGCACACCCCTGAACCCCATCAAGAAACAAAATCTGTCTCTACTCCCAGCTTCCTCCACTTCCCAACATTCCTGCTAAGAAAGACAGTACTCGGGCTGGAGAGATGGCTCAGCGGTTTAGAGCACTGACTGCTCTTCCACAGGTCCTGAGTTCAAATCCCAGCAACCACATGGTGGCTCACAACCGTCTGTAAAGAGATCTGATGCCTTCTTCTGGTGTGTCTGAAGACAGCTACAGTGTACTTATATATAATAAATGAATAAATCTTTAAAAAAAAAAAAAAGGAAAGACAGTGCTCTTGTGACAGGGACATCTGAGCCTATGCTCTGTCCTTCCTGAGGGGAAGGCAGCCAGTCTCCTACAGCAGGAATGCATGTGCCACCTGTGCGTCCGTGTGTACCCATCTCCTTCCTGGTAGCAGAGATGGAAGGAGGGAGAAGGGAAGGCTCTGGACCTTTCCTTGAGGAGAGGGAGCAAAACAAAGGCTTTGTAAGAGGCCCCAGTCAACCTTTCTGGAGATCCCAGGAATTCAAAGAAAAGAGTGTGGGTATAAACTATGCCATGCCAAGTGTGTTCAATGAGGGAACCAGTGGGACCATCAACCGTACAGTATGCATGACAAACACTCCTGTCCTGGGGTTGGAACCCAGGCCTCACATGTGTGTTGATCCACAGCCTGGCCTCACTTTTAGTTTTCAACAGAGTCTCACTGGTGCAACTTAGTGGGACTGGCCATAAACTTGGGACTCTTGGGGCCAGAGGACGTGGCTCGGCAGTTAAGACCTCTTCTTGAGGTCCTGAATTCAATTCCCAGCAACCACATGGTGGTTCACAACCATCTGTAATGGGATCCGATGCCCTCTTCTGGCACTCAGGTGTACATGCAGATAGAGCACTCATACACATTAATATTTTTTAAAGATTTCTTTCTTTCTTGATTTCTTTCTTTCTTTCTTGATTTCTTTCTTTCTTGATTTCTTGATTTCTTTCTTTCTTTCTTTCTTTCCTTCCTTCCTTCCTTCTTTCTTTCTTTAATGTATGTGAGCACACTGTCACTCTCTTCAGACGTACCAGAAGAGGGCATCAGATCCCGTTACAGTTGGCTGTAAGCCACCACGTGGTTGCTGGGAATTAAACTCAGGACCTCTGGAAGAGCAGTGAGTGCTCTAACCACTGAGCCATCCCTCCAGCCACGTCTGTTTTGTTTTGTTTTTTAAAGAAACTTGTGATCCTCTTGACTTAGCCTCCCAAGTAGCTGGGACGACAAGCATGAGTGCATGTACACAAACACACACACATATTCTCTCTCTCTCTCTCTCTCTCTCTCTCTCTCTCTCTCTCTCTCCCTCCCTCCCTCCCTCCCTCCCTCCCTCCCTCCCTCCCTTCCTCCTCTCCCTCCCTCCATCGCTCCCTCGCTCGCACTGTTATTCAGCTGTGCAATTCTGCAATAGGGTGCCTCCCAAGGCAGGTTTAGCCAGGGACACACATGCTGTGTAAAGGCCACAGGAGCCTCTGGTGGGGTCCCAAGGGAGGAGAGTGTGTTGTCCGTCCTCCTCCAACAGTGAAAACTAGCATGGCTTTAACTCTGGTCCTGCCCGACCTCTGCCCAGTATGGCCCATCCTATTGGGTCCTGGTTGTTAGGGGCAACCCGTCTCCCAGCAGTTCAGGTCATAATAAAAGCCCAGGTTCTTGGCCCTGCCCTCCCCAAGAGGTCTGCACCTGGGACAGGCTCAGGTTTCCTGAGAACCAGGGACTTGAGAGTCAGGTTGCAATGTCCCCATGGGAGAATGTGGTCTGGAGCTCAAGTGGCACCTCACCCTGGGAAGCTCTGGATTTGAGCTTGAAAAACAAACAGCTCAGCCTTTCCAGAACCAGACATTGTCTATTCCCCCAGCCCCCAGCCCCAGAAAAGGGAGTCCAAGGCTGGACTGCAGCTCAATGGGGAGTCTGACTGACTAGCACCCCTGAGAATGCACATTCAATATCCAGTTCTGGCAAAAGGAAAGGGGAGGGCTTTGTTTGCTTTGAATTTTTCAACTCCATTAATTTATGGAGTGCATGCTACAGGTTGCAGTGTGGAGGGCAGAGGACTACTCCTGAGAGTTGGGTCTCTCCTTCTGTGGTGGGGGTTGTAGGAATCAAACGCCACGTTGCCAGGGTTGGCAGCAAGCACCTTTACCCACTAAGCCATCTCACCAGCCCTTGAGGAAACAAGGTTAGACGAGGTCTGAAAATCTGGCTTCATTTTACTCAAGGAGGGGTCCCTGGGCCAGTGTTCCAGACCTGAAAGGCAGAGGCGTTGTCTGTATATGTGGCCCTAATGAGGTTCAGAGATGGAAGGAACTTGGTCCATCAAGGCAGGGTCAGTGTATTTTTGATACATGGTTTCTATAGGTGGCCCAAGCTGGCTTGGAACTTTCAGTAGGAACACACACACACAGAGACAGACACAGACACACACACACACACACACACACACACACACACAATTATAATCCCTGGAAGCTCACCTTGGCTCTCTCTGTTTTACCTCTGTCCTTGCCACTGTAGTCTAGGTGAACTAAAAATTTCAGAAAAAGAAAGAAGCAGATGAGGGTGAGGAAGAAGGAAGAAAGAAAGAGAGGGACAAAGATAAGGGGCGGGGGGGAAGGGATTGCTAAAGATTCTACAAGGTAGGGCTGGAGAGATGGCTCAGTGGTTAAGAGCCCCGACTGCTCTTCCAGAGGTCCTGAGTTCAAATCCCAGCAACCACATGGTGGCTCACAACCATCTGTAAAGAGATCTGATGCCCTCTTCTGGTGTGTCTGAAGACAGCTACAGTGTACTTATATACAATAAATAAATAAATCTTAAAAAAAAAAAAAAGATTCTACAAGGTAAAGTGACTCCAAGACTATGCATAGTCAAAATGTTACAGACCAGGGCCTGAGAGTCAGCACAGTGATTAAGAGCAGTCTTTGCTCTCAGAGTTTGGTTCCCAGCACCCATGTTGAGTGACTCACAGCTGCCTGTAATTCTAGCCCCAAAGGATCCAATGCAGGGGTTGGGGATTTAGCTTAGTGGTAGAGTGCTTGCCTAGCAAGCGCAAGGCCCTGGGTTTGGTCCTCAGCTCTGAAAGGAAAAAAAAAAAAAAAGGATCCGATGCCTCCGATGCCTTCTTTTGGCCTCTTTGGACACTAGGCTCATGTGCACACACACTTAAAAAAAAAAAAAAAGGAAATCTAAAACAATGTTGCAAACCAAAGCCAAATAAATCCTGGGCTGTTTTCTGTCCCTTTGAGAGCCATTCATACTCACATTTGTGTCTGACCTAATGTCCTTGTGACTACATAGTCTTAGGTGTCCTTAGCAGACCACTAGCTTTCACCAATCTAAAAGCTAAGGATGCCATCAGATTGTGTCTGAAGCCTACAGCAGTTACCCTCATCTACTGCAAGCAGCCTGTGATTCCCCCACTTGAGTATTTGGTTGCTACAATGACTTACTTCTTCGTTGTGTAACTGATAGCAATCACATGTAACTATAGTGACCAATTTTGGAGTTTTGGTGTCTTTGAAAAAAAAACACAGAAATATTATAAGAATAAGTTTTTGTTTTAATCACAGGCCGGGAGATGGCACTGCTTTAGATTGTCCACAGCACGGTCCCCAGCTCCGAAAAAAAAAGAAAAGAAAAACAAAAAACAAACAAACAAAAAGAAAAACAAAGCAATTGTTCACAGCAGCCGACTATGATTTGCCTCGTGCTCCAGCAGGGGCGTGATTTTGCCAGCTGCAGCTGCAGATTGCTTCTGAAATGGTGTGACATTTGGAATTCTTTTCAGAGGGCATATGTGATGGTTTTTATATGCTCTGCCCAGGGAGTGGCACTATTAGAAGGCGTGGCCCTGTTGAAGTAGGTGTGTCACTGTGGGTGTGAGCTTTAAGACCCTCATCCTAGCTGCCTGGAAGTCAGTATTCTGCTAGCAGCCTTCAGATGAAGATGTAGAATTCTAAGCTCCTCCTGCACCATGCCTGCCTGGGTGTTGCCGTGTCCCTGCCTTGATAATGGACTGAACCTCTGAACCTGTAAGCCAGCCCTAATTAAATGCTGTCCCTATAAGAGTTGCCTGGGTCATGGTGTCTATTCACAGCAGTAAAATCCTAAGACAGTATATAAATGCTAGCTGCCCCCCTCCAGGGGTATGCTATTGGTGGATTGTTGATCATGGCTTCTTAAATATGTGTGCAAACAAGAAATCAGATATCCTGATGGTAAAGATCAAACTCATCCCAAGGAACTCCATACCCTTAATTAGCAGGAAGTAGTCTAATGATAGTTCACGACTCCCGGACTTTATTCAGGAATCTCTTTCCTCTCCCCTCTATCCTTTTTTCTCTTATCTAGTGTTAGGAGGTTGAAAGGGTGAAAGGAAAGTGGTGGAGAAGGGTAGAAGAAAGAAGAACCCACAAAGTACCAAAAAGACTGGCTACATGTGACCCTTCTATTGGAGCATGGAATTTGAGTAATCAAAATCTCTTCCTAGGGGGTTGGGGATTTAGCTCAGTGGTAAAGTGCTTGCCTAGCAAGCGCAAGGCTCTGGGTTCGGTCCTCAGCTCCGGAAAAAAAAAAAAAAAGAAAAAAAAATCTATTCCTAGGACAAACACATTTGCCTCTGAAATAAATGATCTTGATGGAACATTGAGTCTGGCCTTCCAGTCCCTCACTGAGTGCCAGACATCTAGAGACAGCTAGCCAAAGTCATTCACAAGGACACAAGGAGAAGGTGAGCTGTCACATCCAGACAAATGAAATGAGGTACCTTCTCCCATATGTCATGTGATCTTTGCTTAGATGATGAGAAAACAGTGACAGGGACCAGACCCTTAGCTGCAGAGAGACCTGGATCCTCCCTGGTATCCAGATCTCAGGGCTCAGGTGAAGCCCAAGTGGCTTCTATCCCCAGGGCCTCTTCCCAGAGACTCCCCCCAGTGTCTACAAGGCTCACACCTTGGGCTCACTCTGCTCTTAGCGTCACTGCACCTTCAACAGAGATAGCATCTATGACCACCTTGGCTGTCAATCTATGGGCTTTAGATTCGCCATGAAAACAAACCTCTGGGCACCGCCAGATTCAACTAGACTGATTGAGGTGGGAAGACCCATCCTAACTGGCTGGTACCATTCCATCGATCTAAGCGTGGGTGGTGCCATCTTGTGGGTGGGGTCTCTGACAGAATGCAAAGGCAAAAGCTAGATGAATATTGACCTCCAGCTCTCTGTATCCGGACTGTAAATGTGAGTGCATGCATATGTGCGTGCGTGTGTGCTTGTGACAAAGACAGAGACTGAGAGACTGAGAGACAGAGATAAAGAGAGACACCAAGAGACAGACAGACAGATGGACAGACGGACAGAGGGAGGGAGGGAAGACAGTTGCAGGTATTGACTCTCCTCCTTCCACCCTGTGGATTCCTGGAACTGCCTTTCACCTACTCAGCCATCCCGGCGTCTCAGACTTGCGATCCTCCTGCCTCAACCTTCCAAGTGCTAGGATTACAGGTGTGTCACCACCCCCAGCATTCTTTTATTTCCCACAGGACCTGCTTCCACCTAACACCTTCAATAATTCCTCCTAACACCTTCACTAATTCCTCCTAACACCATCAATTCTTCCCACACAGGAAGGGGCCACATTTGTAACCACCAGAGCCTTTGATTCATCCGTCAGTGAATTCCCAGCGTCTAACCTGCTCTGGTTCTTTCTCATCTGACAGACTGGCTGGATAAGTGAAGTAACTGAGCACCTGCCCTGTCAGATGGTGTTGCTCTCGAACCCAGAGAGGAAGATTGTTGAGGTGTGGGCTGTCTTGTAAATGCTAAGTTCTAGACCTGGAGGTCTAGGCCTATGAGTGACTTCTCCTGTTTACAAGCTTTTGTTGTACAAACCTTTCTTCTCGAATTCAAACTATTGGTCAAATAAAATGGGCGACAGCCAATTTTACTGGAGGGATTGGAGGAAGGTGGGTTTGGAGTGACCTGGTTGGAGTGAGGAGAGATTGGGGATGGGGGGAGATGGGGACATGGCCAAGAGAAACAGCAAGTATCTGAGGTTCACAGGTGGGGAGGTAGCCAGGCCAGCAGTTAGAAAAATAGATTAGGAGTTACCCTCCAATAATTGTCTCATTGACTTGTAAACTAGTCAGGAATAAGCTTAAATTGCTTGTCCTACATTTTGGCAGACCTTACATGGGGCAGAAAACCAAGCTATCTGAGACAAGTCACCAGGCAGAGAGACACAGCCCCAGCCCTCACCGAAAACATGCCTTTCAAGCCACTGCTGCTTGGGACCATGACTAGAGTGCCCTCCAAGACTTTGCACTTGCTGGGCCACTGATTAAAACACAGGCTGTGGGGGCTGGGGATTTAGCTCAGTGGTAGAGCGCTTGCCTAGGTAAGCGAAAGGCCCTGGGTTCGGTCCCCAGCTCCGGAAAAAAAGAACCAAAAAAAAAAAAAAAACACAGGCTGTGCTTTCCCCAAGAGCTGCACGCTTCACCGAAAAGCCAGCACTCTGCT
Organism: Rattus norvegicus; assembly: GCF_021556685.1. NCBI lineage: Eukaryota > Metazoa > Chordata > Mammalia > Rodentia > Muridae > Rattus > Rattus norvegicus. Next base: position 28,035,469 of record NC_141545.1, on the reverse strand, counting down.
CTGCAGAATGGCAGCTTATGCTGAGGCCCATGGAAAAGAACAGTAGCCTGGTCTAGGTCCACTGAGTCCCCAGCTCACTGTCCGGTGAGAGGTGCAGGCACAGCCAAGCATGGCAGGGCACGTGGGTCAGAGGCTACTGTCAGATGCTCCGGGCAAAGGCTTGAAGCTGCACAGAAGCAGGGCAAGTTGGAGAGGCCTAGCCAGAGCTGGCAAAAGGTTGAACAAGGAGTCCTGAGCACTAGGTACTCAAGGTCCCAAGAGTCTAACCTGCTAAGTATTGAATTTAAAGAACAATAAGAGGGGATGGGCTGGAGAGATGGCTCAGCGGTTAAGAGCACCAACTGCTCTTCCAGAGGACCTGAGTTCAAATCCCAGCAATCACATGGTGGCTCACAGCCATCTATAATGAGATCTGATGCCCTCTTCTGGTGCACTCACATACATAAAATAAATAAATAAATATTAAAAAAAAAAAAAAGAGGGGTTGGGGATTTAGCTCAGTGGTAGAGCGCTTGCCTAGCAAGCACAAGGCCCTGAGTTCAGTCCCCAGCTCCGGAAAAAAAAAAAAAAAAAAAAAAAAAGAAGAACAATAAGAGAAGCTAAAAAATATATATATATATATATATATATGTGTGTGTGTGTGTGTGTGTGTGTGTGTGTGTGTGTGTGTGTGTTGTGTGTGTGTGTGTGTATTTAAAAACATAGGGAAAAGATTTAATTTAAATTTAGGAAAATAAAGTCCTCCGGGAAAAATTTTAAAATAAAAAGGAAAAATGTTTTTCTATTTGGAATGGGAGAAGCCACCATGGATGAGGTGAGTCCATGAAAATGTGGCCCCAAGGATTGGCCAATCAGAATAGAGAACGGCCCAGACAAAACCTAGTAATCAGTTGTCGATAGGAAAGTAGATTCTAATAGCACAGAGGGTAGATATCTGCCAACCTCTTATGCTGATTAAAGCTTATTATGAATATAAAAAATTATGTCTTTTATCCAGGAACTGAATGATCAAGGCCAGGTAAAAACCCCTGATTGGGACTAAATTTTTCTCCAACATAAGCAAATCCTCTAAGATCCCATAATTAGAAACTCAGGATGAGGGACTAGAGAGATTGCTTGGTGGGTGGGAGCTCCTGCTGTGCAGGCATGGGGACCTGAGTTCAAATCCCTAGCACCTGCAGAAAATGCTAGGTACAGTTGTGCGTGCGTATATGAACCCAGAATTAGAACTGAGGGGTGGAGACAGGCAGGGCTCTGGGGCTCATGGCTATCAACGTAGCCTGAGGCTCAGAGAGAGACCCTGTCTCACGGGAACGTGATATAGGTGGAGTAGATCAGGTGATATCCTCCTTTGGCCCCCACGCATGTGCATAGGTAAGCCCTTGCATGGACACACGCACATACATCAGGAAAACATGCAAAACACACATACGCACGTGAAGTGAAGATTAAGGTGGGCATAGTGGCTCACCCTTGTCATCTCAGCACTGAGGAAACTGAGGCAGGGAGGATCAGAAGTTTAAAGCAGGCTTGAAAAACATAGTGAGGCTCTTTCTCAAAATATAAAGTGGAAAAAAAATGTGTGTGATATGCTCGGCTATAGAGCCCCTGCCTAGAATTCCCCAGTGAGGGGCTGGGGGCGTGGCTCAGTGGTAGAGCCCCTGCCTAGAATCCCCCAGTGAGGGGCTGGGGGCGTGGCTCAGTGGTAGAGCCCCTGCCTAGAATCCCCCAGTGAGGGGCTGGGGGCGTGGCTCAGTGGTAGAAGGGACCAACCTAGCAAGCTTAAGGTCCTAGATAAAATGTTCAATATTTGGGCGTCTGTGGGGGTATGATAAAGTGGGATGTTGTGACCCAAGCCTGTATCTCAGCATTTGAGGGCCCGAGGTAACGGGATCACATATTGAAGTCCAGTACATAGTGAGAAAAGCTGTCTCATCTCACACTAGCAAAACAAAAGGAAACACAAGCCTGCTATAAGGATGGAATCCAGAAGGCAGAGTGCTAGCTCCAGAGCTCTGGCGGGCTGCTGGGGTCCAAGAGGATGTCATCATCAGTACAAGCAGTTCCCAGGGCCCAGGCAGGGCCAGACTACCTAAACCTGAGCTTCCCAAGTTGCCTGATCATCCATCCGCTGTAGTGACCAGCAGTACTGACTCTTCAGTGGACAGTGGCTAGATCCAGGGAGTTGAATGTGCAGAGCCAGTTCGTCCGTCAGAATAATCTGTTTATAAGGCAGCGCGCGCAAGCGAGCGAGCGAGCGAGCGAGCGAGAGAGAGAGAGAGAGAGAGAGAGAGAGAGAGAGAGGAAGGGAGTGGGGGAGAGAATTGTGGGAGAATTCTAGGCAAGTAACAGTTACTGAGCCTTCCTCCCTCCGGTCTCTTTGGGGATTCTAGGCAAGTGTACATGTCTGGGGCTTTGTGTAACCAATCCCAGGACGTAAACAAGGAGTTCCTTGCTGTGATCCCAGGTCCTCTCAGAGCCAAGGGGAAGTTCATGTCCAAAACCTAATTTCTCCCCGTCTAGACCACACACTGACCATTTCAGTCCAAAAGACTCTCAGGACGGCTGCGGACTGTGACCTTGTTCCTGAGAATGGACTGTGCCAAGGTGTCTGCTGAAGGGCAGCTAATGTCAGAATGGGAACACAGAGTGTTAATATGGAACCGGGACAAGAACACAAGAGCGTCAGGGCCATCGTGGTGAAGGCTGGACAGAGTTTGGAATGAGAAAGTGAGCCAGTGGCCCGTGGGGTTGGACAGTGGGAATTGGCAAGAGCACACTCCAGCCTGGAATTCTGGGAACTCTGAATGGGAAGTCGGCCATCCAATTTGTAAAGAAGGCTTAGTCATCAGTAATGTGTTAAAATGTGTTGACCTGGCTTGATCTCCCCCTGCACCAACACCCCCGTGTGTGTGTGTGTGTGTGTGTGTGTGTGTGTGTGTGTGTGTGTGTGTGTCGCTGTGTCCATGTCAGTCTCTGTCTCTGTCTATGTCCGTCTCCAGCTCTAGCTCTCTGGTGCTCTCTGGCTCCCTCTGGCTCTCATGTAGCCCAGGCTCCCCCTCCCCTCATCCTCCCTTTATAGCTGAGGATAACCTCTGAACATCTGATCCCCCTGCCTCCCCAGAGTGGAGTACTTGAGTACCGGGGTCACAGGCAGACACCACCATGGGAATTCGTTTTTAACTTTGGGAGACAGTCTCACTATGCAACTCAGGCTGTCCTAACTCGCTGTGAAATCCAGCCTCGCCTTGAAGTCAAGATCCTCCTGGCTTCTGCCTATTGAGCATTCGCACCTTTTAAATGTTTAGTTTTAAACTCCTTTAAAAATAGTTTCTCTTTAATTAGGTGTACAAGGGCTAGTGTCTGAGAGTGCAGGCGGCTTGAGGGGCCAGAAGTATTGGAGCCCCTAGAGCTGGAGTTACAGGTAGTTGTGGGCCACCCTAAGTGGGTGCTGGGAACTGAACTCGGGATCCTTTGGAAGGGCAGCAAGTGCTCATAACTGCTGAGTCATCTCTTTTGTTTCTTGGTTGGGTGTTTTGTTTAGTTTTTTGTTTTTTTTGTTTTTTTGTTTTTTGTTTTTTTTCTTTTTTTCAGAGCTGGGGACCGAACTCAGGGCCTTGCACTTGCTAGGCAAGCGCTCTACCACTGAACTAAATCCCCAACCCCTTTTTTGTTGTTGTTGTTGTTGTTGGCTTTTTTTTTTTTTTTTTTTTTTTTTTTGGCTTGGAGACAGAATCTCACATAGCCCAGGCTAGCATGGAATTTGCTTTGCAGCCAAGGATGACCCAGAACTTCTGACTCCTCCTCTCTTCTCTGAGTGGTAGCATTACAGACGTGCATCACTGCATTCTGCCCCTGTTAGAACCCTTGCCTAGCTATGCAGGACTCAAATAGTATGCAAAAGCCAAGAGTGTTTTATTCCGTAGAAGTCTAGCTTGCTGGAGTCTCCAATAACCAAGATGGAGAAGCCCAAATGAGCCCACAGGCCCGATGTCAAGCACATTAGGGGAATTTGGAGTAGGGGAGTGACCTCTATCTTAGTCTGTTGTCTTTATCTCTAGGGACATTCCAGAACCATTCCTGGACACGGGGGTTTGGAAACTGCTGCTGGGGAAGTCTGGAAACCGTTGCAGGGCACCTTCTGATGAGAGGGTAGTGTCTGACTAGCTGCCTGAAGCCTGGGTTTTTTTCAGTAACTGACTTGGGGCTGCCCTGGACTTGCCCTGTTCTTGGAAACCAAGATTTAGGCCTAATCTCCTGGACTGCCAATTTAATAGAAAGAGAGGTGCTCTGGGAAGGGAGCACACCCAAGAACGTGGATGTAACACCTCAAGAAAGGGTGCCCACTGGGGTTGGGGATTTAGCTCAGTGGTAGAGCGCTTGCCTAGCAAGCACAAGGCCCTGGGTTCGGTCCCCAGCTCCGAAAAAAAGAAAAGAAAAAAAAAAAGAAAGAAAGAAAGAAAGGGTGCCCACTCAGCAGTAGCCATAAACACCACTTTCCCGTTATAATTCAAAGGATAGCTTATGAACTTTTTATTTCCTTTTTGATAAATGAGGTTACAGGATGACTCCAGGGGTACCATGGGTAGTTAAGGGGAAACCAACTGCTTTTTTTTCCCTCTTCTTTCCTTTTTTCTTTCTTTCTTTTCTTTTTTTTTTTTTTGGTTTTGGTTTTAGTTTTGATTCTTTGAGACAGGCTTTTTCTGGGTAGCCCTGGCTGTCCTAGAACTTGCTCTGTAGACTGGGCTGGCCTCGAACTCGGAGATCTACCTGCCTCTGCCTTCCAAGTGCCAAGATTAAAGGTGCCTGCCACCACTGCCTGGTTTAAATATTTTATTTTATTATTTTTATATGTGTGTGTTTTGTCTGCATGTGTTTTTGTGTACTATGTACATGCAGTCCCCATGGGGGCCAGAAGAGGGGATCCGACACCTTGGAACTAGAGTTATAGACAATGTGAGCCACCATGTGGATGCTGAGAACTGAATTCAGGGCCTTTGGAAGAACAGTCAGTCCTCTTAACCAATGAGCAGTTTTCCAGCCCCCCAACTACTTTCTCTTTCTTTTTTTAAAAAGATTTATTTGTTTGTTTGTTTGATGTAAGCATGCTGTCATTGTCTTCAGACACACCAGAAGAGGGCATCAGGCCCCATTACAGATGGTTGTGAGCCACCATGTGGGTGCTGGGAATTGAACTCAGGACTCTGGAAGAGCAGTCAGTGCTCTTAACCACTGAGCCATCTCTCCAGCCCCTCCAACTACTTTCTGATTGAACTTGAGGCCTGCTTCACAGAAGGGACCTTGTGCCTAGTACAGATAAACCTGGTCAAAAGCCAGGGCTGGAGAGGTCATAGGTCCCGGCAGGGAATCTACTATTGTTGCATTGCCAAATGGACATGCTGTCACACTGCCTTCCAAATGTTTATGCAACCCACCTCCACCCCCACCCCCAGGGTTTCTCTGTGTAGCCCTAGCTGTCCTAGAACCCCCTTTGTAGACCAGACTTGCCTCTGCCTCCGGAGTGCTGGGGTTAAAGGCGCGGGCCACCACCTGGCTCTGGCTCTAAATGCACCTGAGCTTGGCCAGCAAAGAATGGTCAAGGCTGAGAATCGCAACAGATAAAAGTGCTAAGTACAGCTGACTGTTGAGTGCGCAGCCCTGGATGGGGCGTCTCTATCAGCAGCCCCTCCCCCAAACTTAAGGAACGTCTCGGGAGAGACGATGGGAAGGATTTTAGAGCCAGAGGCTAAGGAAGTGAGCACTGTCAAAGGCTGACTTTTGGATAAGACCCAGCTATTGCTCTCACGGACTCAACCCAGTTCCCATTCCAGCATGGACAGGGGAGGGGCTGACAAGGCTCTGCCCCTAGTCAGGGAGCTCCTGGCAACTGACCGTTGCTGGGGAAGGAAGGGCACGTCAATCTTCTCTGGAGTTGGGGACGCTGGTAGTTCGCTCATGTTTCAGTGAATTAGGTTCGCCGTGCTTCGGTAGATGGCTCCGCATAAATGCCAAGTGGGCAATCCTTAGTAGAATCAGTGAGCTATCCTTAAAATAATAAAAGGACTTGAACTTGGGAGGGGACACGTTGGGAGGAGTCTGTAGGAAAGGGGGTGGGGGAGGCAGGAGATGGATATCATCCAGTTGTGTCGAATACGTGAAGAGGTGGTCTGGACCGGAGAGATGGATCAGTAGTTAGAGAAGCCTCTGCTCTTGCAGAGGACTGGAGTTTAGTTCCCAGCGCCCATGCTGGGTGACCTACTGCCTATAACTTCAGTTTCAGAGGATCTGACACCCTGTTCTGGCCTCCAAGGGCCTGTGCACACATTTGTATGCCTGTGCAAGCACATTCACGATTTAAAAATTAAAAATACATTTTAAGTAAAAAAAAAAAAAAAAAAAGCGACCAAACAAAAACAGAAGCCATTGTGCAACGGGGTTAGGACATCTCTTGTATTATAAAGTGTATTTCTAGCAAAATTTAGAGACAGTTACAGTTTGGGGGACAAGGCACCTGCAAACAAGCCTGACCACCTGAGGTTGATCCCCAGAAACCATATGGTAGAACGAAAGAATCCAGGCCAACAAATGAACACCTTTGTATGGGCTGCACAAACATGCATACATGTGGCATACATGTACACAGACACATACATAAACATTGTAAATTTTTTTGTTTTGTCCTCTGACCTCCATTCATACACCTAGGCATCAGATTCCCTGATACTGGAGTTACATGTGAGCCATTGCTATGTGGGTTCTGAGAACCAAGCCCCAGTCCTCTGGAATAAAGGGCTCTTAACCACTGAGTCATCCCCCCCCCCCCCCATCTGCTCGCCAAGCTTGGAGAGAGCTTTCAGAGCAAGGACGGTCTGGGAGTGGTGAAAGAAATTACTAGGCCAAATCATGGGCACAAACTGATGGCCTGTGTTCTGTTCAAGACAGCCGTCCAGATGGCTCTCTCTTGCAATTTTAAAAACTCAGGAAAGTTCATCTCTTACAGACCAAAAGTCCAGTCTTTTATTTACATATCAATTCAGTCCTTACCATAGGTTCCCTTTTGATTAGCCCATGAATAAGTATCCCATGACACCAACATCTTGATTCTTAGAAAGAGACAGCAAACACTTTAAAAAACAAACAAACAAAAAAAAAAAAAAACAAAAAAAACCCAACCAAACAAACAAAAAAACATTACAAGTGAATTCAGAGACCTGTCTATCTTTGTAAGCACAGACAATAAGCTAGCTGGGTGGGATCTTGCCCTGTGATCACCACTCTCTAAATCTCTCTATTGCCTTCCTTAGTATCTTTCTGACAAGCTGGCTCATAGTGCAGCTGCCTCTGTTCTTTTAGGTCAGTGGAGCCCCTCATATAATAATTCATGTTGCATTCTTATTTTTTTTCATAGTTGAGAAATGATATATATTTTTTTAAATAAGGTGTTCTTTTTTTTTTTGATTTATTTTATTTATTATATATCTAAGTACACTGTAGCTGTCTTCAGATACACCAGAAGAGGGCATCAGATCTCTTTACAGATGGTTGTGAGCCACCATGTGGTTGCTGGGAATTGAACTCATGACCTCTGGAAGAGCAGTTGGGTGCTCTTAACCGCTGAGCCATCTCTCCAGCCCGAAATGATATATTTTTGAACTCAGGCTTTCAGAGTTCTTTCCCTGAAGGTCTTAAGGGCTGTTCTGTAGGTATTCCTGGATTTGTGCTAATCTAATTATCAAGAACTCATTAATCTTCTCAGGGAGAACATTCCCTGGTAACCTTTGCAAGAGAATATTTCCTGAAGAGCAGGAAATAAATTATAATTTTTTTTAAACCAGCAAGGCTCACACCTGTCAACTGTCTACAACTTGTGGAGGCCCACCTCTTGCTGGCTCTGCTATAAGGTTGGGAAATCACGCCACACTGTCTCTTCCAAGGCCGTGCCAGATTCAGCATTCCCTCCCCTCCTCAATATTTTAACATCCTTGTTTGAAAAATCTCTCTGTAAAAGAAATGTTATAAGTCAGCAAGTACAGCTGATTGAGAATTCTTGATTCTCAGAGGCTTCAACCAGAACCCAACATGAGGGGTCCTTTCCCTTCCCGTGTCCCCAGAATCTTCTGTTGGTCTATCCCACCTTTGGGATCAAGTCATTCCCCCTTGTCTGAGTGTGTTTGGTGTGTGTTTGTATGCTTGGTGTGTGCGTATGAGAGAGAGAGAGGTAGGGGGATCATAGGCATGCATCACTATGGTCAGGTAGCATTTTTATTTAGAATATGAAAGAACTAAGGCTTAGAGATAACATGAGTCCTTTGGAACTCCCCTCCCCAATAAGCAGGAACTGGGAGCAGGGGATCCAGTTGGCTCCAGAAGTCTTGGCTTCTCAGTCAGGTGAGGTAGCTCACATCTCTGATTACAGTGCCTCAGAGGCAGGAGCACGGGTTCAAGGATCAGCCTGGGCTACAGAACAAGACACTGGTGGTGAGGGGGGGGGTGTTCCTGTCTTGCTTAAGGCTACAATTATGAGTGCTGACTCTCCCATTTTCATCGTGTAGACACCTCTACTGCAAAGATGGTCAGTGTGCCTAATACCCAGAGAAACTTTGGTATGAAGTATGGCAAATGTCAGGCTCACAGAGAAAGCCAGCATAGTAAGAGCTGTGATGAGGGACTGGAGAGATGGCTCAGTGGTTAGGAACATGTGCTTCTCTTGTAGATGACCCAAGGTTGGCTCTCAGGACCCTTGTTGGGAGATTCACAACCACTTGTAACTTCGGTTCCAGGGAAACCAACACCTTCTTCCAGGCTCCACAAATATGCACACATATGGCATACATGCACGCACACACACACACACACACACACACACACACACACACACACATATAAAAATAGTAAAAATAAATACTTTTTAAAAAGCGAGGGGGGGTGTAGGGAGGGGAGTGGCTGTGATAGGATGCAAGGTGCAGGTTATGGGCAGGCAAAACCAATCTCATGAAAGAAGCCCACAACCGAAATGAAACCTGTGCTCAGACTTGAGTGTGTTGAGCCGGAAGCAGAGCCAACAGGACACTGGCCCTTAAGAGGTGCAAGCATTTTGAGCTGGGAGGAGAGAAAGAAAAAAAGGGCCATGTGATCCAGTTCTTTTTTTTTAAATATTTATTTATTATATAAGTACTCTTGTAGCTGTTTTCAGACACACCAGAGCCATCTCTCCAGCCCCTTTTTAAAATCTTTTTTTTAAAGATTTATTTATTTATTATATATAAGTACACTGTAGCTGTCCTCAGACACACTGAAGAGGGCATCAGATCTCATTACAGATGGTTGTGAGCCACCATGTGGTTGCTGGGATTTGAACTCAGGACCTCTGGAAGAGCAATCAGTGCTCTTAACCACTGAGCCATCTCCGTAGCCCTGTGATCCAGTTTTTAAACATCTGTATTATATGAGAAGAAAATACCAAGGCAGCAGAAATAAAATTACCAGTAGGGGAGAGAGAGAGAGAGAGAGAGAGAGAGAGAGAGAGAGAGAGAGAGAGAGAGAGAGAGAGAGAGAACAAACCAGGTATGCCTTTAATCTCAGCATTAGGAAGGCAGAGACAGGAGGATCCCTGTGAAGTTCGAGGCCAGCCTGGTCTACATAATGAATTCCAAGCCAGCCAGGTCTACATAGTGAGACCCTGTCTAAAGAGAGAAAAAACAGTGGGGAGGAAGGAAAGGAGAGAGAAAAGGAAGTATGGAAGTAAGGAAGGAAAGGAGGGAGGGAGGGGGGAGGAAGGGAGGGAGGGGAAGAAAGAGGTGTGTGTGGGGGGGAGGTCTTGGTTCACTGATGCAGTGTTATGAGCTTCCAAGGAAGGACTGTAGGGAGCTGGACAGGTCACTTGTCCTCTGTGAACCCGGTCCCCCTAAGCTGTGCTGGACCCGGTGGTAACCATGAACTTGGCAAGATGGGATCTCTGTGGATTTTTCTGGGGGTGTCGTTGTTGTTGTTGTTTTCTGAGACAGGGTTTCTTTGTGTGACCCCGGGTGTCCTGGCACTCACTCTCTAGACCAGGTTGACTTGCACTCACAGAGATCCACCTGCCTCTACCTCCTGAGTGCTGGGATTAAAGGCGTGTGCCACCACTGCCTGGCTTTCTGGTTTTCAGGAAAGGCCTTGGTCGTTTTTAGAGGCAGCTCCAGCCTCATCAGGGTGCCAGGCAAGGGCTGGGAAGGGGCGTGTCTCAGGTGCAGAAGTCTTAAGCCACACCCCAAGCTCCTCCCTCACACCTCTCTGGTTCATAAAGGGCCACGGAGAAGCTTAAGTCCTGGTAAGCTGAGAAAACCCTAAGTAACGGACCTGTCTTTGCTGCTTGGCCCTGCCCGGTATACTCACACCTCTAGATACACAGGTGAGTACCACCTCAGCTCGGGAACAGGGGTATGGATGGGTGGTGAATCCGAGCCCCCAGGAGCTCCTGCGGTTACGCCCTTCTAATGAAAGAAAGCCTGCTTCAGGGGACCAAAGCTAAGCTGGGGCGACTGTAGTTGTGTGCCAACCCCCCAAATCCTGCCATAGTGGAATAAGGCAAAAACTGATGAGGGTCCAGGTCTGGGTTTGGAGGGGACAAACCTTAGCTGGAGATGTTGTATGATCTGGGGAAGATGCTGCCACTTCTCACCAGCAAAATCAGGAAGTTAGGGGATAATCTCTTTTTTTTTTTTTTTTTTTTTGTTCTTTTTTTCGGAGCTGGGGACCGAACCCAGGGCCTTGCGCTTCCTAAGTAAGCGCTCTACCACTGAGCTAAATCCCCAGCCCCGGATAATCTCTTTCTTCCTGATAATCTCCACAGTAAGTTTATGGTGGGTCTGGATGGGGTTCCCAGCCTCTTCTACTTTTTGTCCCTATCTATATCCACCCTCCATGCACTTGCTCCGATTTCCAGCCACAACCGCCCCCAAAACTGGAGGGCTCACAGCTTTCAGTCAGGACTTTGTGGGTCACAGAAACTTTACAGGATATTGACTCTTTTCTGGGGGGGCAGCCAGGTGGGCACGAACATTGAAGGAACAGGCTTAGGCAGTGGCTCTCAGCCTGTGGGTCCCAACCCTCACAGGGTTTCATATCAGATATTTACATTGTTAATTCATAACAGTAGCAAAATTACAGTTACAAAGTAGCAGTGAAATAATTTTATGGTTTTGGGTTACTACAACGTGAGGAACTGTGTTAAAGGATGACAGCATTAGGAAGGTCAGGAGCCACTGGCTTGAAACACACAACTGGCCTGTATAGGCCTGTACTTACTATTCAATCCCTACCAGCCTGGTGGACAGAGAGAGCCTAAGTATTATTTGGCTGCAGGGAGAAATTTAGGCCTGGGAGAGTCACTTTTATTTCTCTAGCTCTATACTCCAGGACCATATATATTTATGGTAAATGTATATAAAGTCCATGTAGAGACCCTAGCTCAGTGTAGAGAACCTGCCTAGAATTCCCCAGTGAGGGGCTGGGGCGTGGCTCAGTGGTAGAGCCCCTGCCTAGAATCCCCTAGTGAGGGGCTGGGGGCGTGGCTCAGTGGTAGAGCCCCTGCCTAGAATCCCCCAGTAAGGGGCTGGGGCGTGGCTCAGTGGTAGAGCACCTGCCTAGAATTCCCCAGTGAGGGGCTGGGGCGTGGCTCAGTGGTAGAGCACCTGCCTAGAATCCCCCAGTGAGGGGCTGGGGGCGTGGCTCAGTGGTAGAGCACCTGCCTAGAATTCCCCAGTGAGGGGCTGGGAGTGTTGTTGCTCAGTGGTAGAGCATCTGTCTGGCATCCCCCAGTGAAGGACTGGGGACTTAGCCACAGAACACTTGCCTAACAGGAAGTAGGGCCTAGGTTCCATTCTCCCAGTACAGGGAGCAGGAGCTCAGTAAAATGACACCCTGTCTTCAAACCTAGGATGTGCTCAGCACGTGTACACTGAGGGGTTCAAGTGTGAAGAAGGAATTTACAGAACTCTCTATACTAATCCTTTAGAAAAACATGATCCGAGGAGATAAGGCCAGACCTGCTTTTCTTCCTTAAGCTTCAATCTCATCTTTTCTCTCTCTTTCCCCGTTTGATTGAGTCCACCCTGTCAAAACAACTAAAATAATCCTGTAATTATCCCCGGATTGGATGGGAGGGACTGGCCGGTCAGGTTTCTTTCCTTATTGAACAATGACCCTACCGCCACCCTTAACTTTAGATGCAGAGGGTTTCTTTTTGGAGGCCCTGAGATCTGCCTCAGGGATGAGGAGTCTCCCTAAGACCAAATGTGCGTACTGATCCCCAACACTGAACTGCAGGGATGTCTTAGGGGAAATCTCAAAACAGCTGAGCACAACTCACGAGGCTGAGGCAGGAGGATCAGGAATTCAGGGCCATCCCATGATACAGAACAAGATCTTGTTTCCAAAAGTGGAGGAAGGGAGGGATGGTGACAAGGTGACCCACCATGTGATGGCACTTGTATTCAAACCTGGTGACCTCAATTGATCCCTGGGACCCACACAGTGGTGAGAAGTGACTCCTGTGGATGGGTCCCTGACACCCCTATGTATGCCACATCACGCGTGTGCACACCTGCACACACAAGTAAATGAACAATAATTTTTTTTAAAGGGCTGGAGCTGTAGGCTGATGGCATACAGCAGGAGGCCCTGATAGAAACTCTCAGCACACACACAAAGAATTCTGAAAGTCAAAAGCAGTGACTGGTGACAAGGGGTATTTTTTTTTCTTTTTCTTTTCTTTTTTCTTTTCTTTTTTTTTTTTTTTTTTTCGGAGCTGGGAACCGAACTCAGGGCCTTCTAGGCAAGCGCTCTACCACTGAGCTAAATCCCCAACCCCGACAAGGGGTATTTTACTATCTATTCTATCAATTATCAATGAGCCAATTATCTATCATAATGTCAGTTATGTCATCTGTCATTTATGTGTGTTATGTATCTGTTCTGTCATCTCTTCTATCTATATATCTATTTTATTTATCCACTTATCTGTCCATCTGTCTGTCTGTCCATCCGTCCATCCATCCCTCCAAGCTAGGATCCCATTATAGTCCAGGCTGGCCAAAAACGTAAGCAGTCAAGGGTAATCTCGAACTCGGTAGTGGCATGTACCACCGTACCTGGTTTTATGATGCTGCTACCTAAACCCAGTGCTTCGTACATGCCAGGCAAATGCTCACAATGGTGTTGTGGTCCATGACTATAATCCTAGCCTTCAGGAAGATGAGATAGGAAGACTGCTAGAAGTTAAAGGCCAGCCTGGGCTACATGTGAGTTCTGGGCCAGGCTGGATAACACCCTGAGACTACGATCAGCAGAGTGAGACCTTATTTTTAAAGGAGTCAGGAAAGAGGAGAGAGAGAAAAAAGAAAAAGGAACCTCAATGTTATTATATGTGCTTTGGTGTGTGTGTTACTGAAGATTGACCCTCGGGCATGCGGGTGCTCTACCACTGAGCCACGCCCCCCAGCCCCTCACTGGGGGATTCTAGGCAGGTGCTCTCCCACTGAGCCACGCCCCCCAGCCCCTCACTGGGGGATTCTAGGCAGGGGCTCTATCACTGAGCTATAGTCCCAGACTCTCATTAACAGACATTGCTCAGCCCTGTTCTTATTGTCTGTCTTGAAACAGGGTCTCACTAAGTCACCCATACTGGCCTTGAAATCACTCTGTAGCCCAGGCATACCCTGAATGTGTCCATCCAGGTGTATGGGATGACAGGCTTGCGCCACCAGGCCCAACTCCCTGAAGGAAGGGTGTTGAATGCTTGGCCTATAGTTTTATAGGCAGGGAGAAGTAGAGTATTGTGACTGTCACACCCCAGTGCACACCCCAGTGGGGGCTGCTCCTTCACTCTGCTTCTGCATTGAACCCCAGAGATTAGCTTCCTGGACACCAGAGTGACCCGCCCACCTGGAGTGAGCTGGTGAGCCATCTGTAGATAGTGCTGGGGTTCCTAGGGAACAGCTAAGAGAAGAAGGGAAGGCATGGAGAAAACAGACCCCGGATGTCCCCAAGGGCCAACAACAGGTCACCTACACCTCAATTATCATGTCTCTTTAAAAATGCCACTGTCTTGGGGCTGGGGATTTAGCTCAGTGGTAGAGCGCTTACCTAGGAAGCCCAAGGCCCTGGGTTCGGTCCCCAGCTCCGAAAAAAAGAACCAAAAAAAAAAAAAAAAAAAATGCCACTGTCTCAGCAGAGTGTTGGTGGCGCATGCCTCTAAATCCCAGTGCTAGGGAGGCAGAGGCAGATGGATCTCTGAGTTCGAGGCCAGCCTGGTCTACAGAGTGAGTTCTAATACAACCAGGGCTAAACAGATAAAAACCTATCTAAAAAAAAAAAAAAAAAAAAAGGCCGGGGTTGGGGATTTAGCTCAGTGGTAGAGCGCTTGCCTAGCAAGCGCAAGGCCCTGGGTTCGGTCCCCAGCTCTGAAAAAAAAAAAAAAAGCCACTGTTAAACTAGAGAGATAGTTCAGTGAGCAAAGTGCTTGCCTGCCTTGGAAGGTAGACAGCCTGAGTTTGATTCCTAGAGCCCAGGTAATAAAGCCAGATGTGGGCAATGTTGGGGCTGAGGTAGTCCATGTTTTGCTGGCCAGCCAGCCTTGCCTAGCCTAATCTAATCATTGAGTATCAGGTCCCAGTCAGAGATACTGTATCAACAAAGTTGCCAGCTCCTGAGGAATGACACCCAAGGATGACCTCTGGTCTCCACACGCATGTGAACAAGCAGGCCCACCCAACAATTTGAGTCTGTCTGCCTGGGCTATGTTTGTGAGTTCAAGGCTGGTCTAGATGAAAAGCAAGAAGATTAGGGAAATAGCTCAGCAGTAGAGTACTTGCCAAACCTGTGCGAGACCTCAGGCTCAATCACCAGTATGAACAAAGGAAACACCTGCCAGTCTTTAGGGTGTGCCACCAGCCATTAAATTAAGTCTCTGGATGCAAAGCAGAAACGGAAATGATGATGGTGTGTGTATACATTGTATGTGTGGATATGTGTGTATGTATTATATGTGTGGATATGTGTATGTATTATATGTGTGGATGTGGGTGTATATATTGAATGTGTGGATATGTGTGAATGCATTGTATGTGTGGATATATGTGTATGTATGGTATGTGTGGATATGTGTGTATGTATTATATGTGTGGATATGTGTGTATGTATTGTATGTATGGATATATGTGAATGCATTGTATGTGTGGATATGTGTGTATGTATGGTATGTGTGGATACGTGTGTGTATGTATGTGTGGATATGTGTGTATGTATTGTATTGTGATATGCGTGTGCATGTGTTCTATGTGTATATATGTGCATATATTGTATGTGTGGATGTGTATATGCATTGTATGTGTGGATATGTGTTATGCATTGTATGTGTGGACATTTGTGCATGCATTGTATGTGTGGGGGTGTGTGCATGCATTGTATGTAGATGTGTGTGTGTGTGTACACATTGTATGTGTGGATGTAGACACAGATCTGGACAACCTTGGCCATCAGGCATTGGTGACAGTCCCAAACCTGAGCACAGTTGAAGAGGAGGCAGCTGTGACTGTCCAGTACAAAGCTCAATGCTTGAACCTAGCCAACCTCCCTAAGTGTTGAAATCCCCCTTCACATCCCCATCAGAGCTTCAGTCCCTGCCTTCCTCCCTCCACCACAAGCCTAATTCCACAGAACCGTGTCCAAAGTTCAACAATCAAAAGAGGCAGGACTCAGAGGAGAGAACAAACAGCCTTTTGCTACGGTTGATCCTATTTCCAAGACCAGCCTGACTGGGTGAGATTGGATAGATCCAGATGTGGGGTCTGGGCTGGGTGGGTGGGGTTTCGGAACACAGCCCCAGGAGGGTGAGAGAACGAATGGATAGTTTTTAATGAGCGTCAGATGACCTCCTGTTTAGTGGTTCTCTGAGCATAGAATTCTTTCCCCACCCCCACCTCCACTTTGTTTCTGGATCCGTTATGCAACACAATTGGGAGGGTGTCCTGGGCCTTGAGGGGAGAGGGACTTTGATAGCCACGCCTTTCCTCCAGCCTCACCCTTCACGTTTGTGGTCCACGTGCGGTTAGGCCAAGAAAGGCCACTGCCCTCTCTCCTCAGTGTAGCAAACAAACCCGTGATTGATTCTCTGTCCCGGGATCTCCCGGGCTACAGCTGAATGTTGCTATGACAACGGTAACCTGCTGTGAAAGGGCTTCTAAGGAAGCTGGGCTTCTGCAGTTAGCTTCTCCTGTGGTTCTTAGCCTCAGCTCTAAGCCTCTGAGCAGGCACTCTGACCGAAATGAGAGTATATGGGGGAGTTGGTTGGGGGCCCGCAGGAGCTGGTGTCTCCGATAGACTCAAATCTCAGAACTTACAGATGTAGTTAAACAAAGTGTGGTCTGTAAGCCATGAGTATCCTCCAACCAGGAAAAGGTTCGGAGGCATTAACCCCAGCATTCTGGAGGCAGAGGCAAGAAAACTGAAGGCCAGCAAAACAGCCCAGTGGGTAAAGGTCCTTGCTGCTAAGGCTGAAGACTTAAGTTTGATCCATGGATCCCACAAGATGGAAGGAAAGAACAGACCCCTACAAGTCTTCCGACCTCCGCATGCGCATTATAGCATGCTCGGAAGTGCGCGCGCACACTCAGAAAGCTGAAGGCTAGGAGTCGCAGAGAAAGCTCAGTGGGAAAAGTGCTTGCTGCACAAACACACGGACCTGAGTTTTCATCTCGGGATCCAGAGCTGGGTTGACACAGGCGGATCCTTGGGGCTCACCGACCAAATCTAGCCAAATCAATGAACAGTTGGCAGTGAGAGACCCTATCTCAAGGTGGAGAGGAAACTTTTAAGTTTGCCCTATGACCTCTACATGCATGTCACACAGACACAGGAAAGTTGAAGATCAGCAGAGGCTACAGAATGAGTTCATAACTCCGTCCAAAATTATCCCCAGGTTTCCAAGCCCCTAACTCCAATGCTGAGACTTTCTTGTCCCAGGATGTGCGTACAAAGTGGGGTGATCACTCCCTTTCAGCTGGGCCGTCCACCTGGGAAACCTTTGGCTTGGTTTACGCTTACTTTGGAGGGTGCTGAATTACATGCGGGTAAATAGCCACCTTTAGACATAAGCACCTGATCCTCCCCCCACCCCCAACAGAGATTAGGGGATCATTTTTAAAGTGCGACACCAAGTACACCTACCCGTGCTATCCATTTCTTGTGAACCTACCATCTAATGATGCAGGTTAGAGAAGATAAACAAAGCAAGTGGGCGAGCTGACCGATTACCTCTAGTTCAGTAGGAACCGCCGCCAGAGGGGCGGAACAGGGCGGAAGGGGAGGGACCAGGGGAGTGGACTCATTTCCCAGGGAACCCTGGGAGGACCACAGCAGGCTTTGCGTATTGGATGTTTTAAGGAAAAGAATATGAATGGTGGGGAGGTCGCTCAGTTGGTTAGGGGTTTATTGTCCTTGTTTTTCTTTTCTGTTGCTCTGATAATAATACAATGACCAAGCAGGGCAGTGGTGGCACACACCTTTAATCCCAGCGTTTGAGAGGCAGAGGCAGGTGGACCTCTGTGAGTTCAAGGCCAGCCTGGTCTGCAGAATGCGTTCCAGGACCGCCAGAATTCCACAGGGAAGCTCTGTCTCAAAGAGCCAAACCAACCAACAAACAAATCATAACTTAAGGCAACTTGGGGAGGGAAAGATTTATTTCATTTTATAATTCAAGGACAAAATTCATCACTGAGGAATGTCCAGGAAGAAGCTGGTGGTGGCAGCTTGAAGCAGAAACCATTAAGGAATTCCACGTATTGGCTCGCTCTCTAGCTTCTGCTTAGCTTTCTTTCTTTAATTCTTAAATTATATGTATGGGTATTTTTGCATGCATATATGTCTGTGTAAACTAAGCATGCCTGGTCCCCACATAGGCCAGAAGAGGGTGCCAGTTCCCTGAGACTGGGTTATAGTAATTAAATCTGGGTCCTTTGGAAGAGCAACCAGTGCTCTTAACCACCAAGCCATCTCTCCAGCTTCCCTGAGAGCTTTCTTATACATCCCTAGACCAGGTTCCTTTGCCTAGGGATGGACCCTCCTACATCAACTGAGGCGGGGGTGGGGGTGGGGGTTTCACACCTCTACTCCCAGTATTCAGGAAGTAAAGGTAGGCAGATCTCCATGAGTTTGAGGTGAAACCCTGCCTAAGGAAATGGTTCCGTACACATAACCACAGGGCTGTCTGATCCCCAGCCCAGACTTCCTCAAATAACTTTGTGCTATGTCAAGTTGACAGCTGAAATCAACTAGAAACTAACTAGGAGGCATTACTTGGCTCCTAAGAACAGAAGTAACAATTGAGAGTGATTAAACACATCTGTAGGGGCTGGAGAGATGGCTCAGTGGTTGAGAAGACTGCCTGCTCTTTCAGAGGTCCTGAGTTCGATTCCCAGCAACAACATGGTGGCTGATAACCATCTGTAATGGGATCCAATGCCCTCTTCTGTTATGTCTCAAGATAGTGACAGTGTGTGTGTGTGTGTGTGTATGATAATATATTTTAATATATTAATATATATGATAAATCTTTAAAAATGTCTGTAACCCCAGAGCTGGGAAAGGAGACAGGAGGGACAGGTGGTAGATCACGGGGGCTCACAGCACACAGTTTAGCAGTAACGGGGCTTTGGTTTCAGTGCCTTAAAAACTAAGGTAGTGACATCAACTTTGGCCTCCAGCTACACCCAGCTGTGGACAGAGCACATGAGGCAGATGGGTAGGTGGCTTGAACTTAGGAAGAGAGAGAGGGTTGGAGAGAGAACTCCATCAGAAAGGTGCTTGCTATACCCATATAAAAAAAGCAGAACATGGGCTGGAGAGATGGCTCAGTTAAGAGCACCGACTGCTCTTCCAGAGGTCCTGAGTTCAAATCCTAGCAACCACATGGTGGCTCACAACCATCTGTAATGGAATCCGATGCATTCTGGAGTGTCTGAAAACAGCTACAGTGTACTCATAAATATTAAATAAAATAAATCTTAAAAAAAAAAAGCAGAACGTGCTGTTTTCTTGTAATCTTAGCACTAGGGAGATCGGGTAGGGTGGGGGCCCCCTGAGCTCAGTAGCCAGTCTGCCTAGCCAAACATGAGCACCCCAGGTCCCAGTGAACTTCCCCATCTCAAAAAGCAAAACAAAACAAAACAAACAAACAAAAAAACAAGGTCCAAAAAAACAAGGTGATCTCTGACTCCACATATGTGCAAACCTGTACACTTGAGTGTAGCCTATCAGACCTAGAACAAAGCCGGAAATTATTCATGGAGTTTAGGATTTTCTGAGGTCAAATTAGAGCAAGAGTGAGGCCTTTCTGTTACTGTTGGTCAGGAAAGGGAGTTCTCTCCCCACCCCTCCCACTTCTTTCAGCTGCCTTCCACCTCAGAACTCTGAGCCTGAGTCGAAGCTAGACCCCAACACTGCAGAAGTAGGCAAGGGGGACCAGAGAAGATGACTCAGCGGTTAAGAGCACTTCCTACTCTTTCAGAGGACCTGAGTTCAATTCTAGCACCCACATGGCAGCTCCCATATCTGTGTAAGTCTAGTTACAATCTATCACCCTCTTCTGGCCTCCCTCGGTACCAGGAGTACACATGGTGCACAGACATACACAGGCTAAACCCTATACATACAACCATAATTTGTTTTTTAAGAAAGGAAAGGATCAGAAAACTGACTTCTCATCCAAGGAGAAAAACAGCAGAGCTTGGCCAAGGCCAGGCCTGTGATTAGGCTTGTGAGTCAATTTTGGTCCTGGATCTCTGAGCTTTGTTGACTCCAGTTGCCTGGCCGTCAGGTGTCCTCCCAGCCTCATGGGGCTAGCGACTCTACAGGTTCATTTACCTTGAATTCTGGGTAATCCGAGGTAACATTTGAAACTGTACTTATCTATCTAGTTGCTTTTATTTCCTAGGGGGCTCCTGTGTGCTCTGCACACAAAGCTCAGTTCTTTCCTCTCATTGTGTGGGTTCTGTGATAAAACACAGGGCACCGGGCTTGGCGGCAAACACCCTTGTTCACAGAGCCATCTTGCTGGACCCACCAGTAGCATCTTAAAAGTGGTGTTAGAGGGCTGATGGCCATGTGTCTGCCATTTGGGTTTTTATGTCCTTGGAGGGGATTGAGCTTGGATCTCATACATGCTAAAAGCTCTACCAGTCTGTCCATAAATGCGTGGTGTGTGTGTGTGTGTGTGTGTGTGTGTGTGTGTGTGTGTGTTTTGTGTGATCCTGAAGCTCAGGCTACCCTGGGACTCATGCAGACTAAGCTACTCTCAAATGTGCAGCTATCCCACTGATTCAGCCTCACAACTGCTGGGATTAGAGGCTTTAACTACCATGCCTAGCTTGTACTCTCTGTGTGTGTGTGTGTGTGTGTGTGTGTGTGTGTGTGTGTGTGTGTGTGTGTATGCTCACACACATGTGTATGTGTAGAGGCCAGAGATAAATATCAGGTATCATTTCTCAGCAACCTTTCACCTTTTAAAATGTTTGTTCTTATTTTGCATGTTGAGTGTTTTGCCTAAAGGTGTATTAAATATACCCCATGCACACAGTACCCATGGAGAGCCCAGAAGATAGCATCAAATCCTTTAGAAGTAGAGTTATAATGTTGTGAGCGGTCACGTGAGCGCTGGGGACCAAACGATGGTCCTCTGGGAGAGTTGTCAGTGTTTATAACCACTGAGCCACCTCTCCCGCTCCTCTAACTTGTTTTCGGAGGCAGGGTGTCATCAAACTTCCTTTCAGGGGGGGGGGCATATACAATATCTACCCTGTCCCTGTAAAGTCCTAATAAGGAACTAAGGCACGACTCTATGGAAGGTCAGTCTGGGGAACCAACTTCTTATGCTTCCTTATAGAGCATAAATAAGGGGCTACTTACAGGAGTGTGGGTGCCCCTCCTCCACAGGCCACACTGGAATGGCTTTGTCCAGCAGGGATGGGGGCTTCTTCATAGCCACCTAGATGGTGCTGCCTTCCTCAGTCTTCCTCAGTCTATACACAGTGGTCTCCATCAGGTCATGCTATGAAGGCAGAGTTGTATCCATCAGGTGTACGGCGTGGGAAGATACTCCGGGGAGGGTCTCGTGATTCCCCAACCCCTCCATGAAGTGATATAAACAGACAACAAGCCCAACAACGAATGATCTTTTTGTAAAGAGGAGCAGCTGGATTCCCAAGATGGCAGTTGTTGGCTCAAAGGACACTCACACCCAACAACAGACCTGGAGTTTGACAAGAGTCTAGGTTTGTGAGCCAACAAGCTCAGCCTAGAGGCAGAGGCAGAGGCAGTCAGATCTCTGAGTTTGAGGCCAGCCTGGTCTACAGAGTTTCTGGACAGCCAGGGCTACACAGAGAAATCCTATCTTTAAAAAAAAAAAAAGCTCATGGAGCCCTTTGAACTCAGAGATCTTCCTGCCATTAAAGGTATACCACTCTGCCTCCTGATTTATACTTTTGGAAACCCTTTGGCATCTGTGAGGGACGTTAGTACAATCATGCTCACCTGGAGCTCTCGTTTTCTTCTTATACAAGGACCAATCACTCCCTCTCAGCCAAATATAGGGCCATTTTCTTGCTTGGGGAAGAGGTCTGTGTAACATAACCTTAGAGATGTATCGTGACCTTGGAACACCTGAAGCGTCTATGTGCCTGTGAGGGAAAAAGAGGCCAGAATGTGAAAGTTACAGAGAAGTCTGGGGCCAGACACAGGGCTCCTATGAATCAGAGCTGGAGAGGGTTTCCTGGTTGGGAGCATAGACGCTGTTCCAGTGTGAGAAATAGTGTCACTCTAAAGCAAGAGTGGAATGGACACTCGCAGGAGGCTGAGGTGGGCATCACAGGGAGCAGACCCTAGATGGGATGCTGGGGGAAGGAAGGTTCTGTAGGGAGAGCTAAGCCGGAACCGATAGGATACATTTCGTCAGACTATGGTGAGTAATCACACCGGGTCACAGTATGTCTAGCTGGGGATCTTGAAACACCTATGCCCCAGTTTCTTTTTTTCCTGTTGCTGTAATAAAAATACTCTGATAAAAACAATTTAAGAGAGAAAAGGGCTGTCCTGGTTCACAGTTCTAGGGCACAGTCCATTGCACCCAGAGTCAGATGAATGTATGCTGCTACTCAGTTCCTTCCCCCCCACTTATACACCCCAGGATTCCTGCCACTACCCACAATGCTCAGACTTCTTCCCACCTCAATTAACCAGATCAAGACAATCCTGCACAAGCGTACCCAGGGGGCCATCTTGCAGCTCGTTCTTGATTCTGCCAAGTTGACAAGTGACACAAACCGTGACAACCTATTAGAGGCCTTGAAATATCTACTAGATGAGATGCTGTCACCTGGGGGAACTTAAGACACTTTCTAGCTGGGAAGTTTGAGATAACTATCAGACTAGAGACCTTAAAACATTTACTAGGCTGGAAACCTTAGGGTAAAATCTTTCTCTCCTACTCTTCTGTCAAGTGTATATTTCAGGGAGATTCGCTATAATATGTAGAATACATTATATCTCAACAATATAGCACCTGCCTAGAATCCCCCAGTGAGGGACTGGGGGCGTGGCTCAGTGGTACAGCACCTGCCTAGAATCCCCCAATGAGGGCCTGGGGGCGTGGCTAGTGGTAGAGCCCCTGCCTAGAATCCCCCAGTGAGGGACTGGGGGCGTGGCTCAGTGGTAGAGCCCCTGCCTAGAATCCCCCAGTGAGGGACTGGGGGCGTGGCTCAGTGGTAGAGCCCCTGCCTAGAATCCCCCAGTGAGGGACTGGGGGCGTGGCTCAGTGGTAGAGCCCCTGCCTAGAATCCCCCAGTGAGGGGCTGGGGGCGTGGCTCAGTGGTAGAGCCTCTGCCTAGAATCCCCAGTGAGGGGCTGGGGGCGTGGCTCAGTGGTAGAGCCCCTGCCTAGAATCCCCAGTGAGGGGCTGGGGGCGTGGCTCAGTGGCATGGCCTTTGTAGGGATGAGGCCCTAGGTTCACTCCCTAGCACTGAAAACTAAGTTAAGTTATAAAAGAAAGACATAGACTTTCCTTGAAGATACTGCTGTGAAACTTTCCAAGGACGGACTTCCTGCTTCCATTGCTGACAGTTCTGTGTCCAACCCTGACTGGCTAATGCTATCCTCATCACACATTCATGGTCTTTTTCGGTGAATGAATGTATCTCTCAAGCCTAGATTACAAAGGCATTGGAAACCTGGCCTCGATCTCTCTTTCCATGTGGATCTCTATAACTTTCCTCTGGGAGGCATTATGAGGCCAGAAGGGAAGCCAGACCTGATGGCAAGTGTGTATAAAGTTGAGGAAGGAGGATCAGCCTGGGCTACATAGTACGTTCCAAATCAGCACATACAGAGCCCTTGTCTAAAAAGGGGCGGGGATAGAGGTGGGAAAAGAACAAGTACTGAAAGAGACAAGAGCAAGAAGTAAAAGTTGTCCAAAGGGTTGTGACTCCCTACCCCTGCCAACATAGCTAGAGGTACAGAGCCCAGGCTTGGTGACAACCTAGCTAAGGGACTGGACTGTTGGCATGCTAGAACAGTTTACCGCTCTAGGATAAGAACATTGGATCCCACCCAAGACTCTCACGATTCTTGTGTCTTCTAGACCTTCACCATCAAGCACAAGGGGAGAAGTGTAGGTGTGGCGGTCAGAAAGGCTGCTCCAGAAGTGGCATGGGGAGCCATAAGGACAGTAGAACAACTGTTCCTGCTACAGTTGGTCCAGTTCCATACTGCACCAACCCCAGTTTACAGTGGGCTGTACCACTTCCAGTTCAGGTTAATTTCCTCAGATCTTCTTTCTTTTTTCCCCGGAGCTGGGGACCGAACCCAGGGCCTTGCGCTTGCTAGGCAAGCGCTCTACCACTGAGCTAAATCCCCAACCCCTCCTCGGATCTTCTTTAGACAGTGCCAGTGAGCCTTCAGGCAGAGAAGGGTGGTACAGAAAGCACTCCGTGATTCTCATTTCTCGGATGATTGGAAATGTGTACACAGGTCCAATGTCAACATTGTTTGTTGACTCGACCCCCAGGTTCCAGCTACAGACCATGAATAGAAAATCTGTTTAGAACACAGATGCTATGAAGCCTAAGAACACAGACAGAGGTTCTGAGAGTAGAAGCTGGAGGCAGAGATGGGGACAGAGGTGGGGTCGAGGGCTGCATTGCATAATGTTAAGAGATAGTGTCCCTCTGATTAACTGCTCATGGCTCAGAAACTAAAGGTCCAAGGCTGCTGCTTCAGTCAGTCATCATGACTCAGAAGGACTAAGATATTTGGATGATTATGTTGGGAAGATATGGAAGCGAGGGCGAGCTATGCTTTCAAGGACCTTAATCATGACCAAGGCAGTTCTGGTCTATATAGTGAGCTCTAGGCCAGCTGGGCTTATATTTGACCTTGGCTCAAACAAATAAACAAAAGCCCCAAAGATTTGACAGCTTAAGAGACAACATCTAAGGGGTTGGGGATTTAGCTCAGTGGTAGAGCGCTTGCCTAGGAAGCACAAGGCCCTGGGTTCGGTCCCCAGCTCCGAAAAAAAAAAAAAAAGAACAACAACAACAACAAAAAAAGAGACAACATCTAAGAGAAGGCTCAGCAGTTAAGAGCACTGACTGCTCTCCCAGAGGTCCTGAGTTCAAATCCCAGCAACCACAGAGTGGCTCATAACCCTCTATCATGAGATCTGATGCCCTCTTCTCGTGTGTCTGAAGACAGCGATAGTGTATTCATATACATAAAATAAATAAATTAATTTTAAAATTAAAAAAAAAAGCAGTCGTAGAAGGAGGTGAGGTGGTTCAGTGGATTAGGGTGCTGGCCACCAAGCCTGACAACCTGAGTTCCCTGGGATCCATGGAAGCGATTGTCTTCTCATCTCCACACTCACGCTGTAGTACCAATTCTCATACACACACACACACACACACACGCAAAGTATAAATAGTAAACACACAACAACAATAACAACCACAACATAAAGGTATTGAGCTAGCCCTGGTGACACAGACCTGTCATTCCAGCTACTAGGAGACTGAGGTAGGAGGGACAGAGATCTGTCTGGGTTACTGTGGGTTCAAGTCCAGCATGAGTAACTTAAGGAGAACCTATCGCAGAAGAAAAGTTTCCAAAAAGAGAGCTGGAGATACAGCTCAGGGTCAGGCTATGTACCTGCCTAGCAACTGGAAGGTTCTAGGTTCAGTGCTAAACAAAATGAACTGGCTAGGACAAAGCCAGTCACAAAAACCCCAATCCTTATCCTAATTTAAAGTTGTTTCTGTAGATGTCCTTCACACACACACACACACACACACACACACACACACACACACACACACTGATTGATTAACTTGGAAATGAAAACCAGAGGAAAGCAGGAAACGGGATAAGAACTGATCCCATCCAGACGATAAGAGTAAGGAAATTCCGGGGAGTGGACCACCTCCAAAGGCATATTTTTTTTATTGAGAAATATGAAATACGATCTAATTTTAAACTGTTTAGTTATGTCTTTGTATAGGGAGACACGTGCTAGGACCCATGTCATGGCGTATGCTGTGGAAGTCAGAAAACCACCTGTTAAGAGTCAGTTTGTTCTCTTTCCCTTGTAGGTGCTGGGGATCAAACTCAGGTAGGTCATCGGGCTTGGCTGCAAGTGCCTTCCCTGGGGACCCATCTCACCAGCCTCCCCAATTAGAAGGCCAATTATGCCATGTCGGTAATGAGCTCCCTTCCCTATCCTTTTGTTTTTCAAATAACTAGATGGTCTTACAGAGTCAGCAATAATAAACCCGGAAGACCTTTACCGACCATGTCTCCTTAAACATCTGCATTTGGTTACAGGGCAGCGGAAGCCAACAGCTTAGCCAACTTGTAGTGGCAATGTGGGGAAACTTCACACAGTGCTAGGTTTCAAACCTGGGACAAAGGGCTGAGGCATCTGCTTAACGTATCAAAGCGGACCTGGCCACCAGGTTTTTCCAGCCTTCCTTAGTCCCTACCTGTCACAGGATCCTCCTGACTGGCATGCTCCACCCACAACCCTGCACTCTCCCTTTTTGTATCTTTCGGCCTCCTGGTTCCTGTACCTGGTTCCTCTCTCCCTACATGGCCCAGTTCAGGGTCATGTCCACTCTGGACTCACCCAGATGTGCCTGCCATCTGGTTATGTTCTCCAGAAGTATGCTAGCTCACTTTTCACACACATCAAGTCTTTTTTTTTTTTTTTTTTTTTTTTTTTTTTTATTCTTTTTTTCGGAGCTGGGGACCGAACCCAGGGCCTTGCGCTTTCTAGGTAAGCGCTCTACCACTGAGCTAAATCCCCAGCCCCAAGTCTTTTTTTTTTTAAAAGATTTATTTATTTATTTAATGTACATAAGTCTCTGTCTTCAGACGCACCAGAAGAGGGCATCAGATCCCACTACAGATGGTTGTGAGCTACCATGTGGTTGCTGGGATTTGAACTCGGGACCTCTGGAAGAGCAGTCAGTGCCCTTAACCACTGAGTTATCCCTCCAGCCCCATATCAAGCCTTTATTTGTTGGTTCCTTTTGCATCCGTTTTATTTGTTATGGGTATTGGTGGAGGGTGGACAGTGCCATGGGAAGCACGTGGAGGTCAGAGGACAACCTCTGGCATTTGGTTCTTTCTTTCTACTGCGTGAGTCCTGGGGATCAAACCCAGGTTGTTAGGGTTAGCAAAAAGTGCCTTTACCTGCCAAACCATGTTTATGAGTCATATTTATTTTTCTTCTAGATTAGATTAGATCTCATTATGTAATTTAGACTGGCCCAAACCACCATGTCCAGCTTCCTTTTTATTTCCTCCGCCTCCTTTTTTTTTTTTTTGAGACAAAGTCTAATAACCCAGAGTGGCCTCCAATTCCTCTTGTAGCTCAGGACATACTTGAACTCCTGACACTCCTGCCTCTAACTCTCAAGTACTGAGATTACAGGTCTGAGCCGTCGCACTCAGTTCTTGTTTGATTTTTATGGGCTTTCTTTTCTCCTTCTCCTCTCCCTCCTCTTCCTCCTCTTCCTTCCCCTCCTCCTCTGTCCTCAGACAAGTTTTTTCTATATAGTCCTGGCTAGCTTGGAACTTAGCGTATCAACCAGGCTGGACTTGAACTGGTAATCCTCCTACCTCTGTCTCAGGAGGGCTGGAATTATAACTATTCACCACCGTGCCTGGCTTTTATGTCATCTTAAAAAACGTCATTTTGTCCATATAGTATCTGAGTGTGGATTAGGGTGAGGTATGTATCCCATCCACGGGTTGTCCCCCCTCACCCCCAGCCTATAGATAGCATATTTTTGGAAGGCAAGGCAGTGATCAGGACAGTAAATGACGAAAAGAAATGTCATTGGTTGGGAAGCACAGGAAACACAGGAGGCAGCATACAGTCGGGAAGCTTCTGGAGTTACTCGGGTGAAATGTGAATGGAGGTGTACTGGAAGCAGATGAAAGTCAGTCAAGGGCCTGACTCAGAGGTAGATCACTTTGCCTAGAATTCCCCAGTGAGAGGCTGGAGATGTTACTGGGAGACAATACTTATCAAGCATTCAGAGGCCTTGGGTTCAGTGGCCAGCCTGATAGAAAGAAAGAAAGAAAGAAAGAAAGAAAGAGAGAGAGAGAGAGAGAGAGAGAGAGAGAGAGAGAGAGAAAGAAAACACACACGCACAGAGAGAGGGGGGGGTATTTCTACTCTAAAAGCAGAAGCAGGAAGTAGGAAGTCTGAGACCTAGTGGAACATATGGGGAAATGTCCAATGTGTTGAAAGGTTGACACAGAGCATCAGATACGGATTTCTTCTGAAGCAACCCCCCTGGGCTGCTATAAGACTCCTCTATTGCTCATTCTGCTGGTTGGGCTGGGCCAGCCCTACCCTGTGGTCTGTAGAATTTTCCAAACCTGTTTCTGGGATAGATTTAATTTCTGTGTCAGACTGGTTCTTTCCTAGCCATAGGAAGTGTAACAGGACATCACAATAGTCTCTTTATGGAGGGCTTTACTATTACACCATTTTGTTGTTGGTTGCCTATGTTAAAATTTTCTTGCTGGACATGGTGGAGCAAGCTTTTAATCCCTGCACTAGGGAGGCAGAGGCAGGTGGATTTCTGAGTTGGAGGCCAGCCTGGACTCCAGGACAGAGAAACCCTGTCTTGAAAAACCAAGACAAGGGGTTAGGGATTTGGCTCAGTGGTAGAGCGCTTGCCTAGGAAGCGCAAGGCCCTGGGTTCGGTCCCCAGCTCCAAAAAAAAAAAAAAAAAAAAAAAAAAAAAAAAAAGAAAAACCAAGATAAAAAGAATTGTGTGTGTGTGTGTGTGTGTGTGTGTGTGTGTGTGTGTCCAGAGCAAGTTCCAGGACAGAAAAACCCTGTCTTGAAAAACCAAGACAAAAAGAATTGTGTGTGTGTGTGTATGTGTGAGTGTGTGTGTGTATGTGTGAGTGTGTGTGTGAGTGTGTATGTATGAGTGTATGTGTGTGTGTGAGAGTGTGTATGTGAGAGTGAGGAGTGTGTGTATGTGTGTGAGTGTGTATGAGAGTGTGTGTGTATGTGTGAGTGTGTGTGTGAGTGTGTGTGAGTGTGTATGTATGAGTGTATGTGTGTGTATGTGTGTGTGTATGTATGAGTGTATGTGTGTGTGTGTGTGTGTGTCAAATCACAACTTAGCAAGTGCCTTTACTTGCTGAGGCAACTCACAGGCTAGTTCCTGCTTTTAAACATGGGGAAAAGGCCAGATATGGTAGAGCATGTTTCTAAGGAGTTCAAGGCCTGTCTTTTGTGCTACAAAAGGCTTGGTCTTGAATAGGAAAATAAAGCTATAATATATGAATGAATGATTATGTATTAATTAATAAATATAGAGAATGGTTTCTGAGAGAACTTGCTCACTGGTCCAAGAGGAATTTGTAGCAGAATTGCCTTCTTTTCTTCCTCCTCTTCTTCCTCTTACCCTTCCTCTTTCTCTTCTTCCTTTTTCTCCTCTTCCTCATTCTCTTCCTCCTCCTCTTCCTCTTCCTCCTCCTCTTCCTCCTCCTGCTCTTCTTCAGAGACAGTGTCTCACTATGTATGCAGCCTTGATTGGCCTAGAGTGCTCTATGTAGACCAGGCTGGCCCTGAACACTTAGAGATCCACCTGGTTCTGCCTCCCCAAGGCTGGGCCATGGCAGAATGTTAACAACTTATTTTAAATGCATTTATTTATTTGTGCATGTGCAAGGGGCACGCATGTGCCAGAAGACAATCAGAAGGAATCAGTTCTCTTCTTCCTTGTTTGTCCTGGGCATAGACCGAGCCAGGCTGAACGGCAAGCCCCTTTACTCAGAGAGCCATCTTGATGACTCAAGAACGTTTACTAATAATAGTAATAGCCATAAAGATAAAGCTGTTTAGAACAAAGGTTCTGCCCCCCAGACCTTATGCTCCTGTTACCCCAAACCTCCCGGGGGTTAGAGGTGGGATTATAACTCCAATACAACCGACTCTTTTGTTCTTTTGATTTTTTTTTTTTTTTTGAGAGTTACTCGTAAGTAGCTAAGGCTGGCCTCAGACTCAGTACTTGAGGCTTATTCTCCTGTTTCAATCTTCCGAGCGTTGGGATGGAGAGGCATCAAGCATGACTGCTGGTAGCCAGATTTCCAAATACTATTGCCTTCGCCTTTCCCCTAGCCACTTCTCTTCTTTAAACAGGTTAGTTTTCAAATCTCAGTGGGTACCCCCGGGGACCAGCGGTGCCTCTATGGGCCTCACCATTTTCAGCTGACAAAAGACATGAGATCACAGGTGAGCTGAGGCCAGCAGCAGGTCGAAACACGAGGTGGCGCACAGCCACGACCCAGCATTGACCCAAGAGACCAAGCTAGGCTGCCAAGGGGCAAGGCAGGGTCACGCAAGCACAAACGTCGGTCAGAGCTGTGCAGGCGGGTAGCCAAAACTAGGATCCAAGCCCAGGAATGGGCGGAGCTTCTTTGAGAGGAGAGGGGGGCGTGGCCCAGAATCGGTGCTAGGCTTGGGGGCGGGGCTTCTCTGAGGAGAGAAGAGGGGCGTGGCCTAGAAACTGAGCATCTGAACTGGGCGCCGCCGGGCTGCGAGGCGTGCCTTTTCCGTGGAGCGGATGAAGGGCGTGACCTAGGAACTGAGAGCTGGGCTTAGGGGCGGGGCCCACCAGGGCTGTACCAACAGCAGGGATTTAGAAGGGGAGCAAAAGAAAGAGGGCCTGCCTCAAGAGCGCGCGCGCGGCTTTTGTGGGCGGGACCTCGGCGGTGTTAGCCACGCCTCACCCCCGCAGCCTTCTGGTCGGTGGTAGCGCCTCAGTGGTGCGGGCTTGCGTCCGGCCCCACTGCCTCAGAGACCTACAGGACCGCGGGCCGTGGGTGATCTGGTCGGTACCGGAGAGCGCAGGGTAAGTGAGGAATGGGAGACCTCAGGGGAGCTCCGCGATACCGGGTCACCTCTTGTCGCTAAGACTATCCGGTTTGTGACTCCCGGGAGGGTTTTTGGGCCGATCTCCGCGCGACTCACCCTTGCGGAAGGCGAGACTTCGCACCTCGGCCCTTCTCCCGTGGTGGCGTTTCCCACCACGACCTAACCTGTCGCGGGGCGTATAGAGGGTCGTTCTCCCCATAACTGCCTTCATCTGAGGGTCGGATCTTTGCATCTGCGGCTAAAGATTCGGTCCTCAGGACTCCTGTCAGGCAAAGCAACATTCCCTCTTCAAGCCTCAGTTTCCCCACCTGTGCGACGGGACTTTTGGGCAGCAGATTACGAAGACCACTCACTTTAGAATGAGCTCCATGAGGGCGAATAGGACCCGGAACAATCAGGTGGGCTCAGTGGAGGTGTCACCCTGCGTGCATCCCTGAGGCAGTCCCCCTCCTGGGACAGTGCCTACGACACACCTTTGTCCCGTTCGCTTGAGCAGCAGTGACAAGCTGAGCTCTTGGGAGCCACTGGGTGAGAGGTTGTGGTCTGCTGAGCAGCAGGAGCAGGGCATCTTCCAGGGAACTTAACCTGGATTGGCGTTTCCCTTCTATCTCATTTTCTTTTCTCAAGACGATTCAGCATTGTGTAAGCTAGTGACCGGACCCGGACAGAGGATTTCAGGGACATTTCAGTGAAAGTGATGTGTGTTTGCTATGGACCCATCCAACTTAAGTGGTTCGCTCTGAACCTGACCATGCTGCCGGAATAATGAAAACACAAAGGGAGACTCAACTGGTGGGGGTGGCCCTGAGTTCGAGTTTTACCACCTTGGCAGAACACATAAGTTCTTTGAGCCTCTGGTCTGTCAGCTTCCCGACCCTTAGGGGTGTGTGTGTGTGTGTGTGTGTGTGTGTGTGTGAGACAAGGTTTTGTTATGGAGCCTAGGCTGGCCTGCACCTTTTTTTTTTTTGTAGCCCTTGAACAGATTGATTCTGTCTCAGCCTCCTGAGTACAGAAATTGTAAGTGTGTGCCACCTGGCCTGACTAGGGTTGTGACATTTTGAGGACAAGAGATAATCCTGGAGCTGTTCCAGTACTTAGGAGGTTGAAGCAGGAGGATTGCTTGAGTTCAAGATCAGCAAGTGCCAAGTCAGGGCTGCGTATTGAGACTACTATATCAGTAAAACTGAGGAGAGGAAAGAGGCTGTGATCCTGGCTAGTGGTATTGAGAACTGGGCTGGTCTTTGTAAGCCAAGTGGTTATCTAACCCTGGAGATTTGTTCATATTACACAGGGCAGTAATTCCTGAAGCCATCTGGAACTTTGGTTCATTAACCACACATAAACTCTTCCCTCACAGATCCCCCCTGAATGTTGATCTCTGACTTGGCTGCTAGTGGAAAAAACAGCTCAGAAAACCCAAATACTAAAACCAGTGAACACAGAATGGTCCACCTTGCTTTTGTTGTTATTCCAGTGGCTCCTTTAAGAAGTTCACATTTTCTTTGGAAAGTGAGTGGCTCTTAACTTTCATACCCTCTGATACTGGAATTGGTTTCATTGAACACGTTGCTCAATCATTGTCAGAAAGTGGCCAGAAAACAGGCCCACACTGGAGAGGATGGAATATTATCTTATTGCCCTCACATCTGGCATTTGAGAAAGGAAGAGGTAGGTGTAGACTATAGAAGATTCCAGAGATGGACTTTGGTACCTGGAAGTCACAGGCTTGTGGTAGTCAGGACGCCTCAAGTGAAGACATCCTGATAGTAGGAGTTTATAAATGAACATCCCCGGGAGATGTCTGTGGTCTGATAAACCTAAAATTGTAGGCCTGTTCATTCTGGGTGGTTAACTCCTTGAAAGTCAGGATCTTCATTCGTTAGGAAAGTCTCTGTGTACTTAGCAGAGAGTCTGTTTGAGAAGAACTTCCTCCCTGCCAGGAGCCAAACATTTACTTACTAAGTCCATGAGGCATTTCAACATTGCAATATTAACTCTGGTTGTTCTGAGATGAGGGTCTCAGGTGTCCCGGGCTGACCTTGAATTCCCAATCCTCCTGCCTCTGCCTCCTAAGTGCTAGGACTAGAGCCACCTGCATACAGAATCTAGTTCTTAGGGATGTCCCCTCTTTGTGAGAGCTAACCCAGTTGTCATCCTCTTTGTCATTGGAGAGGCCTGCTGTGTAAGCACTTGCCACATCAGGCCAGGCCTGTGGGCCTCATCTCAGTGAGATGTAACTTTCCTTAGTTTATTTCTTCATTGATTTTTATACGGGTACCTATTGTCTGTTGAGTACATTCCTTCATAGGCCCACCCTCGGGACTCTGTTCTTTCTTCTCCCCTTTACATTATAAACTTTGCTAGACATGTTGAACAACCCACTCAAGAGCTCCTCTCAAAAGAAGAAAACCAAAAAGATACAATCTCACAAAGCACCACAGAGTACACATACCATCTTGTATGTCTTACTACATATTTAATGTTTGTTTCTTTGTAAAAGAAACAGATAATTTGTATCTTAGAGACAGAAAATACCTTTTCATTGGGTTTTTTGTTTGTTTGTTTTGTTTTTAATTTGTTTTTGTGACAAGGTCTTGCTAAGTAGCCCTGGCTGGCCCAGAACTACTTATGGAACCTAGGCTGGCCTCAAATCCTCCTTCCTCAGCCATGTGTTGGGTGTACAGGGGTAGGCACCAGCTTGCCAGATCCTCACTCTCATTTCTTAGACATGCGCTATAGCGTAGAACTTGTCTTTCCATACACTTCTGTTATTTGGCATCTGATAGACATCTGGATTTGAGGCAGCTGGTTTAGAAGCATTGTGTCAAAGGTGGCTTATCTGCTAAGACAAACCATAGATACAGGGCCAGGCTCTGATTTCTTCATCAGTAAGGTTGGAGAAAGAAACCCTGTTCCATCAGTCTTCTAGATTAGCTCAGAAGCTTACTTACTTTTTATTTTAATTAAGAATGTTTTTATTTTTGTTCATTTTTGTTTTTGTTTTTATTTTATTTTATTTTATTTTATTTATTGTCATTTGTCTCATGCAACTCAAAGTGACAGTGAACTCAGTATATAGCTACAGATGGCCTTGAACTCCTGGACTTTCTGCCTTCATCTCCCATAGGTTAGGGCTTGCCTGCCTGCCTGCCTGCCTGCCTGCCTGTCTGCCTTCCTGCCTGCCTTCCTTCCTTCCTTCCTTCCTTCCTTCCTTCCTTCCTTCCTTCCTTCCTCCCTCCCTCCCTCCCTCCCTCCCTCCCTTCCTTCCTTCCTTCCTTCCTTCTTTCTGTCTTCCTTTCTCTCTCTCTCTTCCTTTTAACTAAGGTCTTGCCTCTAAGTAGCAATCCTCCTGCCCCAGTTACCTCAAGAGTGATGGGCTCTCAGATGCGCACCACCGTGTCCAGGTAGAAGGTTGCTGTTGATTCTTGCTGTTCTTGGCAGGCTTAGGTCCCTGTGGAATGACACTTCAGAGGCCCTCAGGGTGGGTCTGTGTGGTGTTTGGTTCAGCCCCTTGAGAGAACCTTGCTGGGGAGGAAAGCAAACAGAAAACTAAATATATATGTGGCGGAGTAAGCCACGTTTCTCTCCCTGAGGTGTGAGCTACTGTGTGGTGCTGGGTATTCAGTGGCCCTGGAACCGAGCGTGAGCAATGGAGCATGCAAGAGGAGGTGTCTTGGGAGGAGGGCACTGTGCCAGGCTCTTGGTAGCCTTTGAGTCTGGGTGAGTCAGTCAAAGAATCCTGGTGTACACCACCTCTGGGATGCCTAAGATATGGGTGGTGGGATGCCAGGGTTGCATGGTGGGCTTACCTATACAGATTTTATGAGTGAGTGTGTGTGTGTGTGTGTGTGTGTGTGTGTGTGTGTGTGTGTGTGTGTGTGCGTGCGCACGTGTGAATGTCAGCCTTGGGTGACATCACTCTTTTTTTTCCAAGACAGAGTTTCTCATTGACCTGGAGCTGTCTGATTTGGCTGGGATGGCTGGTCTGCAAGCCTCAGGGATCCACCCGTCTCTGCCTTCCTGGCACTGGGATGTTTTAAGTGCATGCTAACAGGCTGGAATTCTTTCTTTCTTTTTTCTCTCTTTCTTTTGTTCTTCCTTCCTTCCTTTCTTTTTAATGCTAGGTTTTAGAAATTGAAACACTTTCTCAACCAAGCTCTCTCCCTACCCCTTGTTTCTTTGATTACATTTTTTAAAAATTACACCTATTTATGGGGTGGGTGCCTTTGACATGGTACATCCGTGGAAGTCAGGGGACAACTTGGAGAGTCTCCTGCTACCGCGTGGGACCCAGGGATCCAACTCAGGCCATCAGTTATGGCGGCAAGTGCCTTTACCCACTGAGCCTTCTCACTTCTCTCTTTGATGTTTTTGTTACAGAGTCTTACGTGGTGTGATCCAGGATGGCTTTGAACTCAGCACAGTCCCCCTGAGTCTAGCCTATCAGATGCTAGGAGGCCAGAGGACGGCATTAGTTCTAGAGCTAGGATTCAGGTGGTCCTGAGCTGTCTGCCAGGGGTTCTGGCAACCAAGCTTGGGCGTCTAGAAGAACATCAGGTTCCCTTCATTGTTGAGCCATCTCTCCAGTCCTCATCAGCCCCACCATTTCAGATTTAAGTTTCATTCATTCTGAATGTGAAAACCCAAACATTATGCAAATGTCTAGATAACCCGGTGTTTTATTTTCTGATTTACTATCATCATATATTATTGACAGTGACATTATTCACTGAACCATCTTCCTTGCTGTTCATTTTATGCATGAGTACACTGTTGCTGTCTCAGACACACCAGAAGAGGGCATCAGATCCCATTACGGATGGTTGTGAGCCACCATGTGGTTGCTGGGAATTGAACTCAGGACCTGTGGAAGAGCAGTTAGCGCTCCTAACCACTGAGCCATCTCCCCAGCCTACTTATTTCAGTTTTAAGATATGTCTCAGAATTACCTTTTGATTGGCACGCTGGGGGCTGAGACTTTCTGAACTCCTATGTATGACGAAGCTGAGAGAACTCTCCGTGCTTTCCAGAAGCTGAGCAGTTTCTGACTGGGAGCATGGCTCAGTAGGTAGAGCGCTTACCTGGCACACAGGGAGCCCTGGCTACTCTATAAACTAGGTGTAGTGGAGCATGTCTGTACTCCAAGATTCAGGAGGTGGAAGTAGGCAGATCAGGAGATCAAGACTATCCTGGGAAACACAAT
The DNA here is from genome assembly GCF_021556685.1 of Rattus norvegicus. Lineage (NCBI taxonomy): Eukaryota > Metazoa > Chordata > Mammalia > Rodentia > Muridae > Rattus > Rattus norvegicus. The sequence continues at coordinate 27,999,779 of NC_141545.1, read as the reverse complement.
AAGTTGGGTTACATAAGAGCCTGTCTCATAAAAGGAGAGAAGGAAGGAAGGAAAAAGAAGAAAGGAAGGCTTTTAAAATATAAAGGATAATTAGATATTACTCCAGTATATGGTGCCTTAGCAATGGCTTGTTCTGAGAGTGGACAGGGGATAGCCTGTAGTAGAGCAATAATCTGGGAGAGTTTGGCTTTTGTTTGCCTGTTTGTATAACAGGAGGAATAATAGACAAGGTGTGCCTTCCAAGGTGGAGCTTACGTCATTTTGCTTGTAAGTGAAAGTCACAGGTATTGAGTCATTTGACATTATGTACCCTGGTCATAACTTCAGAGTCTGTGGCCCTCCCCTGCCTAACCCCTTCTCAGAGTTCAGTCTCCACATCACCTCTCCCTGGGACGGTTCATGTCCACAATACCACGAACTTGTATGACTTTGATCTTCACAGTTTGTATTGTGTACTGGATCTGGATAGAGGTTCACAGGACCGGGTAGATACATAGAAACTCTTGGTAACCTTCCCAGCACACAGATGCAATGATCGAGGGTCACGCAGGGTCGGTTTTCAACACAGCAAACAGACGAAGGCCCTGGGATACACAAATTGCATTAGTCAATTGTGCCAGGCTCCTCTGGGGTGGGGCTGAGGGAGGCACACATTCCAAGCATCACAGAGGTTTCTTACCTGGGTTTGTGGTCTGGTGAAGAAGGTGGTGTGTTGGCATTATTTAAGGGTTCAGTGACTGTTTATAAAACCACAAGCTCACATAGGTCACTGGGGGTCCCTTAGATAGTGTGATCTGAGGTCTAGCCTTGTGGCTTAATGGAAGACAGTGCCTGTTATGGGTTTGTTCACTGGCATTTTATTAATTAATTAAGAGAGAGAGAGAGAGAGAGAAAGAGAGAGAGAGTGTGTCTGTTTTCATCTGCCATGGCATTTGTGTGGAAGTCAAAGGACAACTTTGTGAAGTTGGTTCTCCATTATGTAGGTCTTGGGGATTGAACTCAGGTCTCCAGACTCGGCAGCAAGCACCTTTTCCCACTGAGCTGTCTCACTGGTCTATAAAAAATATTTTTGAGGACTGGGGATATACTTCGGTACTGGAGCACTTGCATACTGTGTGAAAGGTCCTGGGCTTCCATCCCCAGTACCATAAAGATAAATAAAATTATGCAGTATGATCTGGAGGTCATATAGTACAACAGCCGTAAACTGTCACCAACATGACGTCTGCTCCTAACAGTGGCCCTACCATTTTTCTGTTTCTGGTCCTCAGAGCTCTCGAGGACAAATGCTACCTTCCCTTTTCCCTTTTATTCTGGGTCTGCAGCTGCCATTAAATCTAGTCTGGTTTTGGTCTTCAAAGTTCTTTCTGTAATTACATGGCCTTACAGTAGCTGTTGTGGTGTTCCCTAAATTGGCCTTTTCTTAAAAGTATTTTTATTTGTTACGTGTGTGTGTGTGTGTGTGTGTGTGTGTGTGTGTGCGCGTGTGTGTGTGTGTATGATGATGTATGTGTGTGAGTGTGTGCCATAGCCCAGGTATGGAGGTAAGAGGACAGCTTTGTGGTGTCAGGTCTCTCCTTCCACCTTTCCATGGATCCCAGGAATCGAACTCACGTTGCCAGGCCTACACAAGCAAGCACTTTACTCACTGGGCTGTCCCGATGCACTTTTCTTTCTTTGACACAGGATTTTGCCTTGTTCTAGGCCGGCCAGGAATTCCCAATTCTCTGCTTCTGCCAACCTGTGTCTCAAGATCTGTCCATGGTACTATTGCTAGATTGATCCCCTCCGCCTCCAATAGTTTTACAGATTTCTTTTTATTTTTATGTGTATCAGTGTTTTGCCTGCATTGTGTGCCACAGTGTGTGCCTGCTTCTGGTGGAGCCAGAAGATGGTGTCCGATCCCTTGGAACCAGAGGTATAGATGGCTGCAAGCTAGCACATGGGTGCTGTAAACTAAACTCTGCCGTCTGCAGGAGCAGTCAGACCTCCTAACCACTGAGCCATCTTGCCAGCCCCTGCCAGATTAATCTTGAAGACTTGTTTTTTTTTTTCTAATTTTCTTCATTTTTTATTTTGCTTATTTATTTATTGAGATAGACTCAGGCTCGGGTTAGTCTTAAATTTGCTCTGTAGCCCAGGCTGTTCTTGAACTCCTGATCCTCCTGCCTTTACCTTCCGAGTGCTGGGATTACAGGTGTACACCACACCACCACACCTCGCTTGGATGCTGCTTTTTCCCACCCCTTGACCCCTTTAAGAATTTTTTGTGTAGCTAAAGACAGAAGCCGGCAATCTCTGTGAGTTGGAAACCATTCTTGTCTACAAATCGAGTTCCAGGACAGCTAGGGCTATTACACAGAGAAACCCTGTCTCCAAAACAAAAAAACAAAACAGAATTTGTGTGTGTGTGTGTGTTTGCGGGAGATAGTGGGGTGGGTATGAAACCAAGGATTCATGTGTGCCGGAACATTCTCTACTTTTGAGCTCTAGCCCCAGCCTTGTTCAAGAGTTTAAACCTATCCTCTTATCTGTTGAGTAAATGTTTTTCTTCTCTGTTTACGTTCTACGAAGTAGCTAGTAACAAAAGGAGTCTAGTCAGGCAATGCGGCTCATGTCTGAAATCCTAGCCCTTGGCTGGGGTAGGAGGACTCAAGTCTGAGGCTAGCCTGGGCTACATTGGGAAGACAGTGTCTCAGAAAATGAAACGAAGAACTTTGCACCCCCGTGACAATGTAGTTGGAATGGAGTCGAGTTATTTCTGTGAGGGAAAGCCAGTGCCTGGAAGAGAGCCAGAAGGCGCTAAGCACTCAGCTGACGGAAACTAAATGATGAGTAAGTGAATGAATGAACCTTGAACCATTCTCCCAAGAATATCGCTGATCTTTGTCCTGCGTGTTAGCTGACCCCAGATGTCCAGTTAAGACTGTTATTCTAAGGTACAGTAGCTATGGATTTTCTTTTTAATTTTTGTTTGTTTTTCTTTTTTCTTTTTCTTTTTTTTTTCTTTTTTTTTCAGAGCTGGGGACCGAACCCAGGGCCTTGCGCTTGGTAAGCAAGCGCTCTACCACTGAGCTAAATCCCCAACCCTTGTTTGTTTTTCAAGACAGGGTTTTCTCTGTATAGCCCTGGCTGTCCTGGAACTCGTTCAGTAGACCAGTCTGGATTCGAACTTAGGAATTGGCTGGCCTCAGCCTCTGCCTCTGCCTCCCAAGTACTAGGATTAAAGTCATGTACCACCACCACCCAGTTATTTTTACTTTTTTGTATTAAAAATTTGTGTGTGTGCATGTGCATGTGTGTATGTGTACATGTACACGTGAAGGCATCAGATTCCCTGCAGCTGGAGGTACGGGTGTTTATGAGCTACAGGATTTGGGCGCCGGAAACTGAACTCAGGTCCTCTACAGAGCAGCAAGTTCTCTTAACCACTGAGCCATCTCTCTAGCCCCGCAGTTCCTTTTGTCAGATCATTTTATAACAATTAGAAAGTAACAAATAGGGGCTGGGGATTTAGCTCAGTGGTAGAGCGCTTACCTAGGAAGCGCAAGGCCCTGGGTTCGGTCCCCAGCTCCGAAAAAAAGAACCAAAAAAAAAAAAAAAAAAAAAAAAAAAAGAAAGTAACAAATACACACAAGGTCCATGTTCTCCTGTGCCTCAACCAGTTTGTAAGTGTATCCAATCCCACATGCTCTTCCTAGCAAAAGGGAGAGTTTAGTAGGACCTGGGGGCAAGTGGTTATATCAGATGAGAATCAGGAGAGGTGGTTGGGCTGGGGGGATGGCTCAGTGGTTAAGAGCGCTGACTGCTCTTCCAGAAGACCCAGGTTCAACTCTCAGCACCTCCATGGCATCTCACACATGCCTGTAACTTAGTTCCAGAGGATCGGACACCCTCACATGGATATGCATGAAGGCAAAACACCCATGACACGTGCAGGGGGAGAGAGAGAGAGAGAGAGAGAGGGAGGGAGAGAGGGAGGGAGGGAGGGAGAGAGAGAGAGAGAGAGAGAGAGAGAGAAGAGAAACTAGAACCATTCACCCAGGGCAGGAAGGCAAGCCAGGCTACATGTGGGAGGGACTAAGTAGTTAACGCCTTCACATGGGACTGGTCCCCTCCAACTCGGGCAAAGCATCTCTTCCCACTCACTGCCCTAGATTCCCGAACTGGAACCCTGCTTGTCACAAGGCACCATTCTGGCTCTGCTCTTTCTCCCGTGCCCAGAGCTCTACCCTTACAGAGTTTCAACGGAGCCTGAAACCCCCACACCTTTTGCTACACAGGTCTAGGTAGAGTACCCTGTGGGTACCAATCCTCCATTTCTAACTCTGAGCAGTGGGAGGAGGATGTACACCTGAGTACACGACCATGGAGGCCAAGAGAGAACAACGGCTCCCTGGAGTTGGACTTACAGGAAGCTGTGAGCTGCAGGACATGGGTCCTCGGAACTGAGCCTGAGTCATCTAAAAGAGGAGCACATGCTCTTAAACTGCTGGGCCCACTCTCTTAACTCCTTATTCCTCTGTCCTTTGGAATGTTCTATCTACTACTCTGGCCCTACTATTCTCACATAAGCATAATCCCTGCATCTCAGAGACAGCCTGGCAGATACTAAGCGCTCTGTGAATACTGAGCACGAGGCTGTCCTGGCTTCCTTTGCTAACGATCCTTACATAAAGGAAGGTCCAGGGAAGAAAAGTTAGACCTGGTGATAGACCTACTCACCTTGTGGCTTCAGTGATGTCAGCTGTGGGCCCTACACTCCTCCGCCCTGACTTCTAGACAGTGCTGCTACAGAGTTTTCCGTTCAATCACAATAGCCCACTCCGCCCTTCTTTTCTTTCTTTCTTTCTTTCTTTCTTTCTTTCTTTCTTTCTTTCTTTCTTTCTTTCTTTCTTTTTTTTTTTTGGTCTTTTGAGACAGTGTTTCTCTATGTAGTCCTGGCTGTCCTGGAATTCACTCTGTAGACCAGACCGGTCTGGAACTCAGAGATCCAACTACCTTTGCCTCTTGAGTGCTGGGATTAAAGGCATGCCCTACCACCCCCAGGCTCATTCCTCCTTCCCCTCCCCCTCCTCCTCCTCCCCCTCCTCTTCCTCCTCCTCCTCTTCCTCCTCCTCCTCCTCCTCCACCTCCTCCTCCTTCTCCTCTACCTCCTCCTCCTCCTTCTCCTCTTCCTCCTCCTCCTCCTCCTCCTCCTCCTCCTCCATTTACTTATTCTTGTGAGGGTAGGGTGCATGTTGGAGGTCAAGACAACTTGCAGGAGTCAGCATGTGGGTCCCAGGGATGGAACTCATGTTAGACTTGACAGCAAGCACTTTTACCTACTGAACTAGCTCTCTGGCTCCTGATGGGCCACCTTGTAAGTGGTTTAGTAATTATAGATGGTTTAGTAGACATCACAAGAAAGTCTTCTGTCCTGTGGTTGGAGGAGGCTCCACACTTATTGCTGATGTGTTCCTGCTGTAGACTCGGACACACAGTAGGACTCTAGACACCGGTACTCAGTGATGCACATCTCCTTGAGTCGATGCTTACAGAGATCGGGTCTGGTGTAACCCAAGCTGGCCTTGAATTCTCCCCTGACCTTTCTGCTTCCACCCTGGCAGTAGTCAAATGACAGGCGTGCACCCCACACCTGGTGCATCCCGATGGACAGTAGCTTTGAATGCTTAGCTGTGGTCTAATGTTAATGTGAAATGCAAACAGACCCTGGGATGGGTGGGCCTCAGAACAGCACTGTCAGAGACCTCAGTGCACTGACAGTCTTTGGCCTGACGCCTTGATAAAAGTCTGGACTCTGATTTTTGTAAGTCTCATTCTGACTTGTAACAGAGATGGCTAGAAGCCATTTTTGGGTAGAAGAGAGGCTCCAGAGGCTCCGTTTCTGTCCGAGTCACCGGAGAAGCACAGCTGTTGGTGGTAGCATAGTCTGAAGGTAGTCAGCACTGGAACCCCTGGCACCGCCATGAGACAACCATAAGCACACCTTGTCTGTCATAGCCAATGGTCGTTGGGATGCCAGCAGAAGTATCAGCCCCACAGGGTCCTTGTATCTCACCCTGGAAGTTGCCGGCTAGGGGACCATGGGTAACTGCTTGGCTAAGTGTTGGTCTGCAAAATGTAAGACAATATTTCTCTAAACAGGGTTGTCATACAAAATAAAGGGCTGAGGGGTTGGGGATTTAGCTCGGTGGTAGAGTGCTTGACTAGCAAGTGCAAGACCCTGGGTTCGGTCCCCAGCTCCGAAAAAAAGAAAAAAAAAAAGAGTACAAAATAAAGGGCTGTAGAGAGAACTTGCTTGGTGTGGCGGTTGATGCACAGTAAGTATAAACAAACATTGGTGAAGTGAGCTGCCAGTAACACTGCGTCTCTGCTCTAGGTGGATTTTTCTTCCTCAGTTCTGACTGTCGTTTGTCTATTCGCAGTGCTAGGGTTTGAACCCAGGGACTCATGCCTGCCAGGCAAGCACTATACCTTTGAGCCACTCCTCCAGCCCCTCACTGGGTGACTCCAGGCAAGTGTTCTACCACTGATTGCACTCCCAGCCTCTTGCTTATCTGAACTGTGTAAAGGACACTGGTTTTGAAACTCTCAGCCATCCTCCTGCATCTGCCTCCCAAGTGCTGAGATTTGAGGTGTGTTTATCACCACACCCCTGCCCCTTAATTCTGCATGTGTATGTGTGAGTGTGTGCATGTGTGTTTGTGTGCAAGTTGTGTGTGTGTGTGTGTATGAGAGAGTGTGTGTGCATGAATGAGTGTGTATGTGCACATGTAGAGATCAGAGGAACCCTTGGTAATTGTTCCTCAGGAGCTGCATATCTTGAGTTTCATGTAGTATTTTGTCTGCATAGTCGTCTGTATATGACTTGTGTGCAGTGCCTGTTGGTTACAGACAGTTGTAAGCCACCACATAAACCTAGGAATGGAACCTGTGTCACCTTCAAGGGCAGCAGGTTCTCTTAACCACCTAGCCATATTTCTGGCTTCGTATCTTGTTGTTTTGTGACACATGGTCTCTCACTGGCCTGGTGTACCGTTTGAGTTGGACTGGTTGACTAATGAACTCAGGCATCCTCCAGCCTGTGTCCCCTTCTCCAAGTGAGCAGACGACCTCTTTTGGCCTCGAACACCTAAACTCATATGCATGAAAGCATGTACACACAATTGAACATGAAATACATATTTTTTAAAGATCTATTTATTTATTATCTATAAGTACACTGTAGCTGTCAGACACACCAGAAGAGGGCGTCAGATCCCATTACAGATGGTTGTGAGTCACCAAGTGGCTGCTGGGATTTGAACTCAGGCCCTCTGGAAGAGCAGTCAGTGCTCTTAACCTCTGAGCCATCTCTCCAGCTTGAGATGCGTAGTTTTAAGAATAACTACTTTAAAGTGCAGTGCACAAGCTGAACCCTCTTGACATGGGTCCTGGGGATGGGGCTCAAGTCCTCGGGCTGTCTGCATAAGCAGTCTACTGACTGAGTCATTTCCTCAGCCCTAACTATTTAATCTTAGTCAGTGTTGCCCTCACAGGAACTTGCAAAATATCACAGCACTTCTTTCTATTTCTCACCAAGCTTTCCCGATGTTCATGTCTTACATAACCACACTAAAATGATCAAGAGCCGGAAGTAGCATCAGTACAGAGTGATTAATTAAGTCAGACACACTGGCAGCCTCCCTTTGTGATGGGCCAGATAGTACATTCTCGAATCTTGTGAGCTGTGAGATCTGACAGCTGAGCAACTGCTGTTTGATTTAGCAAAAAAGGCAGCCATAGGTGGCATATGAGTGAGTGGGCACGGCTGTGCTCACAATAAAAGTCTTTGAGAAAGTAGGCTTTGAGTAAAGGCCAGATCTTGCTAATGCAAGAAGACGCCTTGTTAGAATGGCGCTCCGCTCCCCTTCAGCTCTAGACTGCAGCTGTGATGGTTGGGCTTCACTGTCAGCTTGACAGAATACCTGGGGGACATCTGGACACGGCTCCAGGGTTTATTTTTATTTATTTATTTACTTATTTTTGGAGCTGGGGACTGAACCCAGGGCCTTGCACTTGCTAGGCAAGCGCTCTACCACTGAGCCAAATCCCCAACCCCTCCAGGGTTTATCTTGATTACGTCATCGGTGTGGGAAGCATCGTGACAGTGGGTGAGCCTAGCCCATCATGAACTGTATAAAAACGGAGAAAGGGGGTTGGAGAGATGGTTCAGTAGTTAGGGGTGTTGACTGCTCTAACAGAGGACCTGAGGTCAGTTCCCAGCTCCCAGATCCCTCAGCTCACAGCAGCTTGTAACTTGAACCCCAAGTGATCTCACAGTCTTTTCTGGTCTCGAACACCTGAACTCACGTGCACATAACCACACACATATACACATAAAATATAAAATAAAATCAATATGTGAGCTTTTTGCTTTTATTGGATATTTCTTTATTTACATTTCAAATGTTATCCCCTTTCCCGGTTTGCCCTCGGTTTCCCCTCCGGAAACCCGCTATCCCAAACCCCCTCTCCCTGCTTCTATGAGGGTGCTCCCCCACTCACCCACCCAGTATATAAGTTGTTAAATGCTACTTTAAGATGGAGAGCGTGAGCTGAACATTAGCCCACATTCATTATTGTTCTGATTATGGGCATATTGTGACCAGCTGCTTCCCAGTGTAGCCCAGGCTGGCCTTGAACCCATGCTGATTCCTCCTGCCTCAATCTCCTGAGTACCTGGATTGCAGGCCTGAACCACCACACTGAGCTAGTTTACCTGGTTGCCACCTGGCCTTTGTGCCTGCCATCCTACCTCTTGGTCACCTGCCATCTTGTGGCATGGTCAAGAAATCTGCCATGACATCTGGGGCTTCTTTTAGACTCACCCAATCAGGAACTGTACCTTGATATCTGGCCTGTGTATTTTGGGCAGGGAGTATCTTTCCCCCAAAAAGGCAGAAGTCCACTCTGGCTTGGTTTGGTTGTTCTTCTGGGACACAAGTGTCCTGGCCTCTTTTGACTATTCCCTATAGTCCACAGCTAACTAACTCACGTGCCCTCCCGGGCTCCAGGCCTCTCTACAGTGGCAGTGAGGCTTCACAATGAAGAGCAGCTGGGAGGCAAGTGCTTTCTCACAGCTAATGTGACAGTAAGTCAGAAGCCTTAAAAATACTCCCTTTGGGGGCTGGAGAGATGGCTCAGTGGTTAAAAGCACTGACTGCTCTTCCAGAGGTCCTGAGTTCAAATCCCAGCAACCACATGGTGGCCCACAACCATCTGTAATGAGATCTGATGCCCTCTTCTGGTGTGTCTGAAGGGTGTATTCACATAAAAAAAAAATCCTTTGATTTAGATTTGTGTTTGTGTGAGTGTGGTATGTTTATATACAGTGTGTTTGTATTTTTGTGTCTCACTATATTTGTGTATGTGTGTACAGTGTACAAAAATGTGTTTGTATACTCGTATATGCATGTGTGTCTGGGAGTACTGTTTGAGGTCTATGTGTGTCTCAGTATGTGTGTATGGGTGTGTGTCTTTTAATATATTTGTTAGTGTGTGTCAGCACATATATATGTGTGTGCCTCTGTGTATATGTGTATCTATGTGTATCAGTGTGTCTATATGCATGTGTCTGACTGCATGTGTGTATGTGTGTCTCTGTGTTTGTATATGTCTGTCAAGAAATCTGCACATATGTGTGTGCCTATGTATGTATGTCTATGTGTATCGGTGTGTCTCTATGTATGTGTCTGACTGTGTGTATCTGTGTCTCTTTGTATATGTGCATATGTGTGTCTGTCTGTCTGTCTGTGCCTCTGTGCATGTGTATGTATGTGTGAGAGAGACAGAGTAGGTTGATGCTGGGGATGGATCCCAGGGCCTCAGACAGCATTCAATCACTGTGTTCATTTTCTATGTAAATTTCAAACCATTTTCTCCGGTGAGCACTGTGCTGCAGAGAAGGCCACTGTGGGAAGTTATCAGTTGCAGCCCTTCACATTTCCCTGGCCTTTCTTTTCTAGCTGAAGTCTGCCCTCCAGTCTAAGATCACGTGGCAGACCCAGTTCACTACTCCTGCTCTTTGATCTGGACTTCTTTTGTCTTTTACAACATGGACATTTTTCAGAGAGTGAGGACGTGTCTCTGTGGTCAGTCAGTTTCGATTTGTTTTCTCATGGTGAGATTCTGGTTAGTTGTGGTTAGATGTCAGTCCCAGTCATGTATTCATTAGTTTAGCCACATTCTTTGCTGTGAAATCCAGGTTTCCCCATTGTGTTTGCTTTTTTTTTTTTTTTTTTTCCCCAATGTGGAGAGGTTTAAATGAGAGAAGAATAGAAGAAGGGGGAGAAGTAAAGGCCAGCCATGAGCATGTGGAGGGAAGCGGGGAGGGGAATGGGGAGAGAAGGGACAAAGGGGAAGAGGGGAAGAGAGCTGAGAAGAGAAGAGAGAGGCAAGAGAGTCTGTGTTTGCTTTTTGAGACAAGGTCTCTAGCTGCCGCTGTCCTGGAACTCAGAAGACCAGGCTGGCCTTGAACTCACAGAGATCTGCCTTCTTAGTGCTGACATGAAAGCCATACACCACCGTGCCTGTCTTCAGATTTTCCCTTTTTAATCAGGAGTTTTCTTATTAATCATCAAAGTTCTGTCGGGGGAGGTGCAGAGGCCGATGTCTGCTGTCTGCCTTGATAGCGAGCGCTCTGCCTTATTTTTTATTTATTTATTTATTTATTTATTTATTTTTGGTTCTTTTTTTCGGAGCTGGGGACCGAACCCAGGGCCTTGCGCTTGCCAGGTAAGCGCTCTACCACTGAGCTAAATCCCCAGCCCCTCTGCCTTATTTTTTGAGGCAGGGTCTCTCACTGAACCTGGCTCATCCTCTGGCCAGTCACCCCCCAGCATCCTCTTCCTCCATCCCCTAGTGCTGAGGTGGCAGACACACTTGGCTACAGTCAGCTTTTCACATGTCGCACAGTCAGCACTTTATCCTCTGAGTCGTCTCCTTATTACAAGTTCTAATGCTTCCGGTTGGTCACGACAGTCACAGCTTGTGATTTGGATCTGGCTTGTGTCCCCCAGTGACTCACGTGTTGGAAGCTGGGCCACCGGTGTCCTGATGTTGGCTTTTTAAGAGGTGGGGCCAGTTGCAAGTCCCTGAGTCACTGAAGGTGCTGCCTTCAGAAATATTTTAATAGATTAATTTTATTTTTAAATTATGTATGTGAGTACATGCAGTTGTCCCAGAACCCACGGGTTGCAGTTCGATCCCCTGGAGCTGCAGTTACTGGGATTATAGGCATGAACACTCCAGAGACAGTCTGATTTTTCTGTGATTCCTTATGGAATATTTGGTGAACATATTCTTTTCCTGTGTTCAGACAGTCTATCTAAGAGAGGTTGTAGTTTATAATCTTTTTAAAGTACTGCATAATGTTCCATTGTTTTTTTATTGAAAGTATAGGTGTCCAGGGAAGCCAGGCTCCCAGGCTGAGCAGTCTGCTCCCTTGAAGCAGAGGGTTACCTCATCCAAGGGACCAGGAATCCCCACGCCCTTTTTCCTCCCCAGGAAGATAACTTTAGAGCTGGGTAAGATGGCTCACAAGTCCCAGCACTTGAGAGGTACAGGCCAAAAGATCAGGTGTGGCTCCGGCAAAGAGCATTTGCCTAGAATTCTTCAGTGAAGGGCTGGGCTCATGGCTCTGCTGTAAGAGAACTCGCCTACTTCCCCACACGCACCAAGTATTTATTTATTTATATCTCACATTTATTTATTTATTTATCTTCTTTATCTCTGTGTATATAAATTATCGGGGTATGCTTGTGCCACAGTCTGCATGTGCACACAACTAGAAGTCTGTTCTCTCCCTCCGCCCTGTGTGGTCCAGGGATGGGACTTAGAGCATCGGCCTTGGTGGGAAGTGTCTTCACCCACTGAGCCATCTCACCAGCCAAAGTGTTTCTGAGCGCGAGAATATATAGCTAGGCACCGTGGTGCCCACCCTTAGTCCCAGCATTAAAGATGCAGGTAGGTGGATCTCTGTGAGTTTAAGGCCAGTCTATCCAGCAAATTCCAAGGCTACAAAGACAGACCCTGTCTCAAAAATCCAAAACACAAAACAACAAAACAGTATGACTAAGCCTTTGGTCAGGGTATGTATTTACATGTGTATATATTATGTGCTGTTTATATATAATGGAAGGGGTAAATTCTGTAGAGAAAACCCACATACGGTGAAATGCTGACTGGAGATTTCATCCTTGAACCCGTAACCTTGTTTCGACTTTTTACGACAGAGATTTTCTGTGTACCCCTGGCTGTCCTGGAACACTCTGCAGCCCAGGCTGGCCTCGAACTCAGCAGTCTGCCTGCCTCTGCATACCGAGTGCTGGGATTAAGGGTATGCACCACCACTGCCCGGCAACTTTTTCTTTTCCATCTAAGTATTTTATGTGAGGTTAGAGAGTAGCTTGTGGGAATGGGTTTTTTCCTTCCAGCATGTGGACCCCTGAGAGTCTTAGCTCATCAGATTTGTGGGAGAGTGCCTTTATCCACTGAGTGCAGGCTGCAATTGTAACTCTTGACCAGAGGGAGGGGACTTACTTCAAGGGGGTGATCCTTTTGTGGAGGCTGGAATGCCACTTGGCAGAAAGAGTGGGTGTTGGGGCAGGAAGGCCTGCAGGCCGGATTCCTTCCTCTTTGCCAGGAGCAGGTCTCTTGTCCACGGAGACTTGGTGGGACTTGAGTCCTAATTTGAGCACTTCAGAGGCAGGCAGCTCGGGTAGGACGTGCTGTTCATTTACCTCTCCACGGTCTGTTAGAGCAGCATGCCTGCTTCTGAGCACAGCACAGCATGTTCTTGGGGCTGCTGTTTGGTTATTTAGTGTGTGTGTGTGTGTGTGTGTGTGTGTGTGTGTGTGTGTGTGTCTGTGTCTGTGTCTGTGTCTGTGTCTGTGTCTGTGTGTGTACATGCTCAAATGCCCAAGGAAGCCAAAAGAGGGAATCAGATCTGGAACTGGAATTACAGGCATTTGAGAACTGCTTGACATGGGTGCTAGGAACTAACCTGGGTCCTCTGGAAGAGCAGGAAATGTTCTTTTTTTTTTTTTTTTTCCGGAGCTGGGGACCGAACCCAGGGCCTTGCGCTTCCTAGGCAAGGGCTCTACCACTGAGCTAAATCCCCAGCCCCTGGAAATGTTCTTAATCCCTGAGCCATCTCTCCAGCCCCCTAACTTTGCTTAGGCCTGGAACTTGCTGGGCAGGCTGGCCGGCCAGAGAGCCCCAGTAACTTGCCTGCCTTTGTTCCCCAGTGCATAAGACCACACTTGTTGTGTTTTGTTTTGTTTTGAGACAGGGTCTCTCTTTGTAGCCCTGGCTGGCCTGGGATTCATGTAGACCAGGCTGGCCTCAAACTCCCAGATATCCTCCTGTCTCCCCCAACCCTGGGTTCTGGAATTTCAGGCATACACCACGGGTAGGGCTTATGCAGTGGGGATGGAATCAAGAGCTCCTGTGTTCTGGGCAAGTGCTCTCCTTAGCCACACCGCCAGCCCTAGCCCTAGCCCTAGCCCATCATGAACTTGTTAACTGCATCTGTGCAGGGAGAGGACTTCCTGCTAAGTCATGCTTTCACTGCTGCCTCTTGCAGTTACCTTCCTCTTTAGCGGCGTGGCCTCAGCCACGTGTCAAGTCAGATGTTTCCAAATTAAGCCCTGTTATGTAGGGATAAGGCCATCACCCAGGGGCATTGTACACTTGGCTAGAAAAGGTTCTCTAGGAAGCTAAAGTCAAGGCCAGGCTGGATTGGCACAGGAGCTATGCACATTGACCTTCCTGGTGACTTCTCAGGCCACTGCTCATCCAGTTCTCCTGTTTCCTCAGGACTCTATGGTCTGGCCTTGGTCCGTTGTTAAAGCTTAAGTCTTTTTTTTTTTTTTTTCCGGAGCTGGGGACCGAACCCAGGGCCTTGTGGTTGCTAGGCAAGCGCTCTACCACTGAGCCAAATCCCCAACCCCTAAAGCTTAAGTCTTAATGCACTACCTGTCCATCCCTCCCCAAAACACTGCCTTTTGCTCCTTACTGAATTCTCACTGAATGCAGAGAACCCGACGAGTTTGTGCTTCCAGTTCTGTCAGGAAAAAAAAAATTCCAATAGCCCTGGCTAGCCTGGAACGTGCTACGTAGTCTAGGTTGGCCTTGAACTCAAATCTGCCTGTTTGATATGTGCCACCACACAACCTAGACTGTAGTCTTGGGATTTGCCCATTATGTATTTCTGGCGATCAGTCAGTTCCAAAGAGACATTAAACGGAAGTCATCGATTGGATGGATAGTCAAGTGGATTCTCAAATGTGGGACCCAGATTCTCCCAGTGAGTGACTGGAGCATGGCTGATCAAGGCTTGGGTTCCCGGCCTAGCAGAACCATGGAATTTTCTGTGTGCTAGTGTCTAGGTCTGAGGAATTTTGCTCGAACTATGGTTTGAGCTCAGAAAATGTAGGAATTTTTTTTTGTTTGTTGTTTATTGGTTTTTATTTTTATTTTAAATGGAAGGGAGATCTCATTTTGTGGTTTACTCTTGATCATCTAGAGACTGTAGTAAAACAGTTTGGCATTACCCCCAAGTTATACCATGTTGTCTGTTCTGGTTAGTTGACTCTAATGCAGTGCAGTCCTCACAGGTAATTTTAGATTAGTCGTGTTAAAAAAAAAAATCAAAGCCAGGTATGGTAGTGTACATTTTTAATCTCAGCACTGGGGAGGCAGAGGCAGAGGGATCTTGGTGAGTTCGAGGCCAGCGTGGTCTATAGAGCATGTTCCAGGACAGCCAGGGCTATACAGAGAAATGCTGTCTTAGAAAATAAATAAATAAGTAAAATGTAAAAAGGAAGAAAAGAAAATCAAGTTCACAGCACATACTGCCTTCCTGTGCCATGCGGGTTTAATAGAGTTGTTAAAGTTAGCCTTTGTTCACAGAGTTTGCCATCTAGACACACAGTATGAAATAGTTGTACCAGTGCTGGCACATGGTTGACAGAGTGCTTGCCAGCATGCAGGAGCTCTGGGCTCACTACCCAGCACCACATAAGCCAGACAGCTCGTGCCTATCATCCCAGCACCCAAAAGTTGGAGGCAAGAAGAGTAGAAGTTCAAGGCCAGCCTGGGCTACATGGCTTATCTTTTAAAAAGAAAAAGAAGAAGCCAAGGTAAACTTTATCCCTGCCATTCTTTTAAGCCACTGCTGAGAAGGACAGGCTGGATATTCAGCTCCTGGCTCTGAAAATCTACAGAACCCAGAGCCATGACATATTGAGAGCCCGTAAAGTGCAAGGTTGACGTTCATGACTGTGCCATCCTAGTTTAAATACTCGCAGTGCACAGTGCATGCACACAGTAAGATAGTGACAGTCACAGCCTTTGAAATTTTGTCTAAGGCAGTGGTTCTTAACCTTTCTAATGATGTGACCCTTTAATACAGTTCCTCATTGTTATGGTGACCCCCAGCCATAACATCATTTTCATTGCTACTTCATGGCTGTAGTTTTGCTACTGCTATGAACTGTAATGTAAATATCAAATATGCAGAATATCTGATATGCAACCCCTATGAATGGGTCGTTCAAACTCCCCACACCCCCAGCCAAGGTGTCTCGACTCACAGGTTAAGAAACAAGAGTCTAAGGCTTTTCCTGCTCCAACTTCCCACTCTATGATTGGCTTTTTAAACTATGGTATAGGAGCTGGAGAAATGGCTCAGTGGTTAAGAGCATTGACTGCTCTTCCAGAGGTCCTGGGTTCAATTCCCAGCAACCACAGGGTGTCTCACAACCATCTGTAATGAGATCTGATGTCCTCTTCTGCTGTGTCTGAAGACAGAGACAGTGTACTCATATAACTAAAATAAATAAATCTTAAAATAAAAACTATGGTATAAAACTCTTAGCAGAGCTCACCTTAGCTAGTATTAAGCCAATGTTTCTTTTGTAGGTAGCTGTACTAGTCAGTTTTTGTCACGCAAACTACACGCAAACTAGAGTCACCTGGGAAGAGGGAAGGACCCTCAATTGAGGGATTACTTCTATCAGATTGCCTGTGGGCAAATCTGTGGAGATTTTTTTTTTTTGATAAACAAATGATGTTGATATAAGAAATCAGGCTGAGCTGTTGGGCGGTGGTGGTGCGTACCTTTAATCCAAGTATTCAGGCAATCTCTGAGTTTCGAGTGTCTTGAAAAACAAAACCAAATCAGGCTGGGCAAGTCAGTAGGCAGCATTCCTCCATGATTTCTGCCTCTGCTTCTGCCTGGCAATACCAGTAGGCCAGGAGATGTCCATGGAGAGACCAGCCGAGGAGCCATACATAATCCTCCAAGCTAGGCTTTCCTGCCTGTAGGGAGACTGAACTCTCTACAAGAGCAACAAGTTGACATCTTCCTTCCTTTAAGTCCCAGCAGGTGACAGAAGAGTCCTGCTGAAAGAGAAGAATCAAATAAAACCCAGAGTCTTACAACATAATATTCATAACAGTCAGGACCCATCCATGATGTCAGTACCATCACCCCAGCACTTGAGATGTGGAGGCCAGGGGATGGAAGGTCAAGGTTGTCATTGGCTACAGAGTGATTTTGGGGCCAGCCTGGGTTACATAAGACCTGTATTTCCTTGTTTATTTATTTTTATTTTTTGTTTGTTTGGTGTTTGGAGACAGGGTCTCTGTGTAGCCCTGGCTGTCTGTCTTGGAGCTTGCTGAATTGGCCACACCAACCTCGAAATCAGAGATCTCTCTAGCTTTGTCTCTCCCAAGTTCTGGGATTAATGATTGCACTACCGTGCCTGACCTCGTTTGTTTAGTGAATCCAGGATACAATTTTTAAAAAGTCCAAGAACCAGGAAAAGCGCAGCTTGAATGAGAAAAGGTGATAGGCAAATGCAGACAGGAAGATACCAACAACATAGAAAAAGAGCCAGGCAGAGGGTGGAGAACTGATGGACGTGACAGAGGGAGCCAGCTGTGTTGGGGCACACTTGTGATCCCAGGCCAGCCTGGGCTACACGAAACCTTCAAAAAAACAAAGTGAAAAAAAAAAAAAAAAAGGACTAGGGATGACAGTTGCCTAGCATGCACAAGACCTTTGACTCTGCTCCATATTCCCTTCTGTTGCTGTGTTAAAGTACTCCGAACAAAAACAGATTGGGGGGGGGGGTATTGGGGATTTAGCTCAGTGGTAGAGCACTTGCCTAGCAAGCGCAAGGCCCTGGGTTCGGTCCCCAGCTCTGAAAAAAAGAAAAAAAACAAAAAACAAAACAGATCAGGGGAGGAGAGTGTTCATTTCACCTTACACCTCATAGCCCATCATTGACAGAAGTCAGGGCAAGAGCTCAGGCAGGAGGTTGAAGCAGAAACTGTGGAAGAACACTGCTTTCCGGCTTGATTCTTTGTTCATGCTTAGCTAGCTTTATCATATACTGTAGTACTGACTGCCAAGGGAATGGTGCTGCCCACAGTGGGCTGGGCTGGGCTCTTCTACATCAATTAGCAATCAAGATTGTTTCCCACAGATGTGCCCACAGGCCAACCTGATCTAAGCAGTTCCCCAATGAAGACTTTTTTCTCAGATGAATGTAGACTAGGTTAGGATGACAATTAAAGCTAGCTAGGACTGTTTTTTTCCATCCCAACACTGGGGCACGGAGAGAAGGCTGAATATAGCATCAATGGGCTTGAAGATAGAACTATATACACTCTCTAATCTGAACAAAAAAAAAAAAAAACCTTTATTTATGTTGAGAGTGGGAGCATCCGAGGCATGTGAGAAAGTAAGTCATGAAGGGGACAGGAGAGAGGGCTTATTGGTGAAGAGTGCTTGTACCCACATGAGCCTATAACATCAGCTCTAGGGGAGTCCTACACTAGCTTCTGGCCTCACATGTATCCCATTGCAGGCACATATGCATATACATAAATTTAACAAAAGAAAAAAAAAAGACTTAATCCAGAAACAGAAAAGAGAGGTTAGGCCTTAGGGAACAGTCTCCCTGAGCATCTTTGGCAGGCGAGGTGTTTATTACGCAATGGTTTGATTTGTTCCCTTGAAGGTTTCAGTCTTCTGGAAGCCTCCAGACCTAGGCAGAGTTTTGTGAGCCTTCGCAGATCCTTTTTCCTCCTAAGTTTCAAGGTGAACACCAGCTCCCCTTGTCTAGGCATCTGTGAGTTGAACTGCCACTAAGCCATTTAATAGTGACCTCTACTCTGCACCATGTGGAGCCAGGAGGAACTGCTAGCCTCTTCCGGTCTTCGCTGTGTTTGTGCAAGTGACTGACGGAGGAGTTTTGAATTGTGGTCCCTCCTCAGTTTAGTATACTGACCAGATGTTGCAAAGATGCTCTCTGGAGGATGACCTTGCTAACAGCCTTACTCCAGTGTTGAAAACAATCTCCTGGAGAAAGAGAGAGCCTTTCAGTTACTTAAAAAACAAATAAATAAACAACAACAACAACAACAAAAAAAAAACCAAGCAAACAAACAAAAACCCTAGCTTTTAATCCCAGCTCTTCGGAACCAGAAGCTGGTGGATCTCTGTGAGTTTGAGGCCAGCCTGGTTTACATGCTAAGTTCCAAACCGGCCAGAGAGGCCTAAAGGAAAATTCTGACTCAAAACAACAACAAAAACTGTATTTTTGTGTGTACCAGTATGTTTGTGTGAGGGTGCAGATGTGGAGGTCAGAGGATAGCCTGCAGGAACTAAGTGTCTTCTGTCATCTGGGTCTGGGGATCAAACTCAGATCTCTAAAGACTGGCAGCAACCGGAGAGATGGCTCAGTGGTTATGAGCACTGACTGCTCTTCCGGAGGTCCTGAGTTCAATTCCCAGCAACCACATGGTGGCTCACAACCATCTGTAATGAGATCTGATGCCCTCTTCTGGTAGGTCTGAAGACAGCTACAGTGAATTTATAGATAATAAATAAATAAATCTTTTAGAAAAGCCTTTTTAAAAAAAGATTGGCAGCAATCGTCTTTATCTACTGAGCTGTATCAGTAGCCTCAGCCCTAGAGCACCCAATAATAAGGCTGCCTACCTTGTACTCAGAGGTCTCTTGCCTCTTCCTTGCTAGAACAGAAGGTGTGAAGCCAGCACACCTGGACCTCCCAGTGTTTTCTGAGGTTGACTGAATCACAGACGTGGAACCTACAGCTTCAGGGTCAAGCGCACACTGGGGCTTGATCATTAATCTTCCTACTTCACCAGCTGGTCAGGCTCCACCACCCTACGAGGGCAGAGGGGCAGCAGCTCAGCCCCAGGACAAGGTAGAGCAAGGTG
The DNA here is from genome assembly GCF_021556685.1 of Rattus norvegicus. Taxonomy (NCBI): domain Eukaryota; kingdom Metazoa; phylum Chordata; class Mammalia; order Rodentia; family Muridae; genus Rattus; species Rattus norvegicus. The sequence goes on along the minus strand of NC_141545.1, from coordinate 27,980,477 downwards.
GACAGTGTAATTATCTGTTTCTGCTAGTGGTCCCCGCTTGAAACAGCTCGGTGGGTCTGCAGGCCTGCTCAGCCTGGCTATTTCTTTTGAGTTCAGAGTCAAGACCACAGATTCCTGCCCAGCTGAGGAAAGGAGGAGGGACAGAGATAAAGAGTTAAACAAGAAGATGAGCTTTTTGAGTTAGGATCTCGTGTAGCCCAGGCTGGCCCTGAACTCATTATGTAGCGGAGGAGGACTTTGGACAACAGGTCCTTCAGCAGCCACCTGCTGGGGTCACAGGTGCACCTCTCTGCATGACCACTAATATTTCTCCTCTCTAGGGTGGGATCTTAATGTGTAGCCATGTTGGCCGGGTGTGTTAAGCATGTTATGCACTGCTGTGAGGAATACCTGACAAGAGCAATGGAAAGAACAGTTCATTTTGGCTCACAGGTCAAGGGGACATCGTGACAGGAGGGCATGATGGGAGCTTGGGGCAGATGGTCACATTTTATCTATTGTCAGGAAGGGAGAGAGGAGCATGCTGGGACTCTGCTTCTTTCTCCCATTTTACTCAACCCAGACCCCAGCCTACAAAATAGTATCGCCCATAATTGGGGTACTGTCCCACCTCAGCTAACCTTATCTAGAAGCTTCCTCAGAGCCATGCACAGAGGTCTGTTTCCATGGTGATTCTGAAGGATGCCAAGTTGGCACTTGGTCTTTGGTCACTCCGGATGTGGTGGCAACCCCCCAGCACTTGGGAGACTAAGGTAGAGTATCTCATCTTTGAAGTTGGCCTGGACTACATTGTTAAAAAGTAAAAATGAAAAAAAAAGTAAAAAGACCCATGTATCAGAAGCCCCTGGCAGTGGCCTCAATGTGACTTGGGGGATAACAGTACATCGGTGTTGTTGTAAAAATAGAAAAAAATTTTTTAAAAGTAGGGTTGTCTTTTATCCCTGCTACATCCAGCACCATGGTGCCCCAAGATATCTGTTGGATATCTTAATTCTCAGTCAGCAAAGCGTCTCACCCGCTATACTCCATCCCCTATCTCACTGCCGAAGGCCTCTGTCTGAGCCTGGCAGCAATCTCTCTACCTTTCTAGTTCCCAAGAGGTTTCCATGCCAGAAACACATCCCAACTCCATGGTGGCCCAAACCAGCCGCCCCACACTCCGGAGAGGGAGAGAAGCCATGGCAGGTGATGTTAAGATTTTACAGGTTGTTATTAATGTTCTTAAGGGATGGATGGTACTGGGCTTTGTATGTTTAGGTGGGCAATTATATCTTACCAATTGGGTCAAAGGTTATTGTGTTGTGTGGTCTTTCATGTGTAGATTTAAGTGTAATGGAGTGTGGGGATATCTGTTGGATATCTTAAGGCACCACAGTGCCAGACCTAGTGGGGATAACAGACAACCCTACTTTTTAAAAAATTTTTTTTATTTTTAAAACAACACATGAGTACCCCTGTGCCCCAATATTCTGCTGCCTTAGGAACTGCACACAAGGAAGGGCAGTTTGAGTTGTGCAGTCAGGCTTGTGACTTGGCTTTGCTAGCATCTTGAAAGCCAGGGCCTGGCAGGCTACCTGGTGAGGAGACAAGGAGTCAGTACCGCCTGCTGGCTCTCAGAGGGATACAAGTACAGGCTTTTCTGTGTTAGCATATCAGTCCCCAGCAGACCCCAGCTGGCTGCAGTTGACTCTGAGTGTCTGTTTCATCCCACTTCTATGAGACAGACTCTTCTAGAAGCAGGTCCTAAACGCCTCCTGGTCTCATTTTGTGAATGTTTGACAGAAGGTGCGTGGGCTTATCAAAGACTAAGATAAGGTTGGACAGACACAGTCAGCACTGAATACATAGTGTGGTTGAAATAGTTAATACAGTGTTCTTGAGGACAGAAGTTAAATTTGTTCTTTAGTGTCAGATATCAAAAAGGATAAAGGCCGGGCATCTGTGCCAGAAGTACAGTAGAACCCTCTTCTTGAGACTGGGAGCTTTTGCTCAATGGTGGAGGGCTTACCTAGAACTCCCAGTGACTGGCTCGGGGTGTGGCTCAGTGGTTGAGCCCCTGCCTAGAATCTCCCAGTGAGGGGCTGGGGGGCGTGGCTCAGTGGTAGAGCACCTGCCTAGAATCCCCCAGGGAGGGGCTGGGGGCGTGGCTCAGTGGTAGAGCACCTATCTGCCTCATGGGAAGTCCCGGATTTTATTCCCAGCAGCACTCCATAAGGACAAGTAAGGAAAAGTTGGGATGAGGGCCAGCTCTTGGAAAAGCATTTGTCTAAAGTTGGAGAAGGAAGCCGACTCTCAAGTGGGCTGTAGACTAGAAGGACAGATAGCCCAGATTGAGGCTGGCTCAGTGCTTGAGGCTGTGACAACAAACGGAAGCTGACAGGAAGCCACCTCAATTGGCCTGAATTGCTGAGATATGACTCAGGCATTTCTGACTGAACTGTGACTGGAGCAGCATGCTCTGTCACAGGATTATGGGGAAATAGAAGGGACAGCCTGCTCGGGGTTCTGGACCTCATGCTGTTGTGACCCTGATCAGATCTATCTACCTGCCAGGCTTCTGTACCGAGTAGGCTGGCTGACACCCCCGTTACCATGTCAGACTCATGAGGTGGGAGCTGAAGCCTGGACGGCGTGGTGGTGTGGGAAAGGCTGGGGCAGCATTTCCAGTTGGCCTCTCCTTGCCAGGGAGGGGAAGGTTATGAGGACGTTTCATTCTCAGCAATGATGAATGACTTCCTGCATGAAGCAGAGACGCTCCCTGCGTTAACAATGACATGAAAAGTCAGTGAGTTAGTATCCTGTAGGCTTTGCGGGGGATGATTTTGTCCAACAGACCATGGAAATATTTTGAGCACCTCTCACGAAGCCAAGTATTTGCTGGTCTAGTTGTATTAAATACTGTGTGTGGGCCTGTGCACGCTCGAGCATGTTGTATACACATATATGCATGCACGAGTGTGTACACACCAGAGAACAACCTTAAGTAGTGTTCCACAGGAAAGCCAAATACCTGATTTTGAAACATGGCCCCTCATTAGCCAGGAGCTCACTGATTAGACCAGGCTGACCATTCAGCAAGCCCCAGGAGTCCTCTTGCCTTCTACATCCCCAGCACTGGGATTAATGCCATACCCGGCCTTATAGCTTTTTGTTTTTATTTGTGTGTGTGTGTGTGTGTGTGTGTGTGTGTGTGCTGGAGCATGTGTGGGGGTCAGAGGACAACTTTGAGGAGTCCATTCTCTTTCCACTGTGGGTCCCGGGCATGGATTTCAGGTCATTGTGCTTACACCTGCTGAACCATTTCCCCAACCATAGCTAAAAAATATGGATTCATGGGTTTGAACCCATTCCTTAGACTCCCAAGGCAAGCAGTCCCACCAACCCCTAAAATATACTTTTAAGTCAACGACATTTTCAACTTACGCTGGAAGTCTCAGGACCTGACCCCAGCATCATTTGAGAATCACCTATGACCCCAGCATCAGTTGAGAATCACTTGTGACCAACGGTAAATGTCCCTAGAGCCTTGGCAAGTAGGCTTGCAGGTCCAGAAGCCTAGACTGTTCGCTAGGACACATGGATGTCAGACCATCTCAGGGGTTCCAGGTGCCAGGGTGTGTGTTCACTGTAAGGCTCAGTGCTATGTTAGTTTTACTTGGTCTTGAGGCCCAGGGTCTCCAGTTAATGTATTCTAATCAGCTAGGATTTCTGGGGACCCTTCCAGAGCCAGTCAAAAAGATTTGGGACCATGTCCCATTCAGACAACTCAAGAGCCCAGCCTTTGGGACAAAGCAGCTATCTCTCCACTAGGGTCTTAACTGTGACTTGTCTTGGTGGGCTTGTGTCTTGACAAACATCACAGCCATCAGAATGTTGATCCAGGGGAAGCAAGAGGGAGATTCTGTTCAATACCACTCAGTAGGCAGGGTTGGTTCAAATTTTAGGCAGTTTATTTTAGGCATATTTAATTAAGCACAGTAGATTTTGGGAAGAAGTTTCTTAATGATAATTAATTCAATCCTGTGTATACAACAAAGTTAAGCCATAATTACCTCAGAACTCTTGTAAAGTACAAGTGACATCTTCCATAAAGATAGGTTCTGTAGACTGACTCAGAAAGCAGGCTCAAGGTAAACGGTGCTCATGATAAAGGTCTCCAGAAGGCCAGCCTGGAGATTGACAAGAGATAAACAGAGGAGTCTGGGGGAGCTGTTGTGACCCGTTTATACACATAGCACAGAGGTCACCAGGCCCTTAACCACATCCGGTTCCTAGCCTTCTGGCAGAAAACAGGATATATATATCTCCCTTTGAACCATGTGTGCTTAACCTTCCTGGCTTCCCTGGTGCTTAACGGTGAGCACAAGGAGGATCTACGTGTATCTTACAGGATTGGAGATGCTCAGGGACACCAGGAGCCCATGGTTTCTGTTCTCACAGTTGGCTAAGGGGCTACCCTTGACAGAACCGCCTCCATCGGGGTAGTTGGCAGTGTCGGCTCTCCCCTCGGCTGGAGCTGCCTGGGCTGAGTCTTGCTGAGGCAACTTCCCTTGCTCAGTCCAGGCGGCCCTCACACAGAAGTGTTCAGATGCCGGCCCCAAGGGCACTCTCCTCCTCACTGACACCTGCTGCTTCTCTCTTGACAGTTGTATCACCAACATGGGGGACTCTCACGAAGACACCAGTGCCACCATGCCTGAGGCCGTGGCTGAAGAAGTGTCTCTATTCAGCACGACGGACATGGTTCTGTTTTCTCTCATCGTGGGGGTCCTGACCTACTGGTTCATCTTTAGAAAGAAGAAAGAAGAGATACCGGAGTTCAGCAAGATCCAAACAACGTGAGTGGCGCCCCTCAGAGTCCCCTTTCACTGGGCATCCTTGTCACCTCTTCCTCCCATGCTGTTCCTCAAGGTGGGGCTGTAGCCTCTAAGGAGCCAGCTTCCTGGGAATTGGGGGCTTAAGTTTGGGGTGTAACCCTATGCTTTTAAGTCTTCTTTAATAATCAGACACACACTGCCCACATACATATGGAAAACAAAACAGAACTGGATTCGGTCTTACCTTCTCTGTTGGTAATTTACTGAGCCAGTGTCTTGTCAGGTCTTTGCCCACCATGTCCCAAACCTTTGAGGATCTGTGGCTGTGATTGAAGTGGACTCTGGCGTCCTTGAGTTTATGGTCTCCTGCTGGGCCAACCTGGCGCTAATTCATATATATTCTCTCTCTCTCTCTCTCTCTCTCTCTCTCTCTCTCTCTCTCTCTCTCTCGTAATTTTAACATAAAGAGCAAAAAGACTGGAGCACACGTGTAGTCCCAGATCTTGGACGCAGAAGGATCAGGAGTTGAGGGTCACTCTCAGCTCTCTAGCAAGTTTCAGGCTAGCCTGGACTACAAAAGCAAAAGCAGCTGAGAACCGAGGGCGATGGAATCAGATGATGAGAACCTTGAGTGCCTTGCCTAAGCAGGGCCTCTGTGCCACAGTGCTGATCTGGGCTAGACAGGCACCCTTCTCTCTCCTCTCTGAGGCTGTGACAGAAACCCAGCCTGTGGCTGGGGACCTTTCGGGAGGAGGAAACAGCCCTGAGGGTAGGGGCACACCTAGGCTGCTGGGAATGAAGGAGGACGGGGAGCTGGAATCTCGTCTCTCCGGCTGGGGCTGGCCCTTAAGTTCGTTCCTGGGGTGGGAACGCTTACTTGTGGTGACACGTGCCCACCTGGAGATAAAGGGACCAGTGGCCGAGTCCCACCCTCCAAGCCAGCCTTGTTCCACTGATTATAAAATGGAGGTCCCTCTGCTCCCCCCAAAAGCACCCAGCCTTTTCCAGCTGTTAGTGTCAGTTACAGAGCAAGCTCCAGGCCAACCTAGGCAACTTCAGCAAGACCCCTGTCTCAGAAAAGTTGGCCGGCCTTGATGGCACACACCTGTAGCCCCAGCACTCGAGATGGAGATAGGAAGAGCAAGAGTTCAAGGTTGCTGGGCACGGTGGCACTTGCTTCTAATCCCATGTACATGTGTACATGGTGAAGTTGGAGGCCAATGAGCAGGAGGAGCCAGTTCCCTTCCTACACATCCGGGTGGAAGGGATCTAGCTCAGGCCATTAGGCTTACTGGCAGCCGTTTCTACTCACTTGAGTCATCGCTCTGATCTATTTATCTTTTGAGAGCAAGTACCCTGTAGGCAGGCCAACCTCTGACTCGCTCTATTGGATTCCGATCTTCTTGCCCCGCCCACCTGCTGGCATTGCAGGTGTGCACCGCCTCATGCCTCACCATGTATGTGGCACTCAACATCATACTAGGGGAGCGGGAGGGCTTTGTGCACATAGGCAAACACTCTCAAACTGAGTTCCATCCCCAGCCCCAAGGGGATGGATTTATGCAAGCCAAAATAGCAAGCCAGCAAGCGCTCTGAGTCCTGAGAGATACAAAATAAGTCAAGAGGTAGCCCTGGGTACCCAGATGACCCTCCTAGGGAGTGCAAGCCTCTGCGGCCCTCCCACGAATCTAAATGTAGCTTTCGGAACATCTGATCCTGAACACTGTCCCTGCTGCCACCGACCATGTGTGGCTAGTAAAGACACCAGCTGGGGACCTTCTGCAGGCCGCACCCAGAGCCTGGAATACCTATCTCCTGGGCCAGGTCAGCATGACTGTGGCAGGAAGCCCTCCTGGGCCTCCAAGAGGACATATTGCCCTGAACTTTGCCTGGAACTCTCTTGGGCAGAATTCCTGCTGAGAGCGGTACCCTACAAGCGAACGGAGTGTGTAGCATGTCCTAGGCCTCTCTGGTACAAGAGAGCATGGAGATGGTGGGTGCTTTGAAAATCTTGGTGCACACTCACAAACACCTATGCCAAAGCCTCGGAACAGAGCAAGCCCAGTCCTGTACACAGACTCTCTGGGGTACACTGTGTGGGGTCAAAGGTGTACAGAGTTAGGGAACCTACGGGGTGGGGATCCATTCAGACTGGGGATGAGGGAAGGTTCTAGAAAAGGTTGCAACATGGCTGCACCTTCGGATGCAGAGCAGGAGTTGGACAGCTGTGAATGATGCTGTCCATAGTCACAGCGGGAGGAGACGCTGGGGTGACAGGCTTATTTGGGGAGTGGCAGGTGAGTGTGGGAAGGGCAGGGAAGGGACAAGTTGGGGCCTGACACCAGAGGGCTGCGGGAACAGCAAAATGACCAACTCTGATTTCACAATGGCGGCATGCAGGTAATTCAGGAAGGTAGAGGGAGGGCAGGGAGGAGGCTGGAGAAGCCATTCCAGGGCATGGTCCCCTGAAAGGAGACACTGTCCCAGGAGAGGGCCCCTGAGGTTGGACTCGGGATGTACAGGCTGGAGCAGGTTTGAGGAGGGTCTGAGAGGGTTTGGAGATCCCCAGAACTCTGGGTATGGCTTGTTACTGCTATAGATTGAGGGAAACCCAGATTTCGGGGGATGCTGCATGGCTGCAGTGCATGGCTGCAGTGCATGGCTGCAGTGCATGGCTGTAGTGTATGGCTGTGGTGCGTGGCTGTGGTGTGTGATGGCTCTGGTGCGTGACTCTGGCGTGTGGTTGTGGCGCCTGACTAGAGAAAAGAGAACCGTGGGGTTTTTTGTTGTGATTTTTTTGTTTTGTTTTGTTTTGTTTTTAAGGGAAAGTGTAAGATCCAGGTGAAAGAAAGCAAATTAAGCAAGTGTGGCCAACTGAGCCAAAGTGAGAATTTGAGGAGATGGCTGGGTGGGCTAAAGTGCCTGATGTGCAGTCATGGGACCTGAGATAGAGTCCCCAACTCCTGGGAAAGCAAGCCAGGCATGGCCATGCAGCTCTCTGTCCTGATGGCCAAGAGCTCAGAGGACAGCTCCCTTTCACCGCGTGGGTTCCAGGGATTGAACTTGAGTCTTGATGGCAAGCGCCTTCACCCACAGCCAGCTCACTAGCCTGGGGAGGTATCTGCTAGCACTCAGCTCACTCCACTCTTAGATACCACACAATTACTTCTACCCTCCCAATCCCCAGGCTAACAGTAGCCCTTCCCAGCAGCATTTGTTCTTGTCTTTGATTGGCTGATCGGAGCTCTGTCTTTAGCTTTTTTTTTTTTTTAAAAGATTTATTTATTTTATTTACACGAGTGCTCTGTCTTCAGACACACCAGAAGAGGGCATCAGATCTCATGACAGATGGTTGTGAGCCACCATGTGGTTGCTGGAATTTGAACTCACGTCCTCTGGAAGAGCAGCCAGTGTTCTTAACCACTGAGCCATCTCTCCAGCCCGTCTTTATATTTTTTTAAGTTGGATTTTTAAAAATCAGTATTTGAAACTCATTTCTTGTAATTGATTAATTTATCATGTGCCTCTCTCTGCGGAGGGGAGTAGGGTATATTTAAGTAGAATTTGCATATAATAAAATCCCTCTCCTCGGTTTTTCTTTTAGTGCTGGGGATGGAACCCAGGGTTATACGTGCTCTACCTTGGGGGTCACCCCCTCCCGTTCTAAAACCTCCCCCTTTTTAGCTGTACACATGGGTCTTAGGGATTGAACTCAGATCATCAGACTTGGCAGCTGCATGGTTGAGTGGTGACATACAGTTATGTAGTCAGTATCCCAGCCAGCAGTGTCCCGTCACCCCACAATGCCCCACTGCCAGCCTCACAGCTGTAGGTAGGTCTCCAGCGCTGCCGTCTGAGAACGGCACCTTTTCCTAAATGCAGGATCGGCTCCATGTCAGCTCTTGGCTTCTGTCCATTCCTGACTCACCCATGAAACGCTTGTGAAAGAAACTCCAGCCTGCTGTTTCATAGTTTCCTACGATGGATTTGGCCAATTGTGCCCCTCTGGGGCTTGTTTAGAAAAGCCTCAAAGACTCTTATTTCCTCAAGTGACCTTTATTTTGGGATCTGCTCTCCCTTTACAATCCCAGCACTGCCTGGAGTCAAGGCTGCAGGCAGCTCTTACGTCCCTCCTTATCTTGGTGCGTAAGCAGATGGGGGAGCATCCGAGGGGTCTTGGTTCTTCCAGTCAGGGACACCCTTTTTATACAGATGGCCTTGCACCTGTGATCACTAAGACAGAAGCACAGTTGTGTTTCTCAAAGAAAAAGGCATGGCTGGGGGATTGCTCAACAGTTAAGAGCACTGGCTGCTCTTATAGAGGATCTGAGTTCGATTCCCAGCAACCACATGGTAGTTCACAGTCCCAAGGGACCTGATGCCATCTTCTGATCTCAGAGGACACCTCGTACACACATGGTGCACACAGACATATGCAAGCAAAGACACCCGTACATATAAAATACTAAAATAGATAAATCTGAAGATTGTTTTTCTAAGAGAGAGAGAAAAAGCTACGTGTGGTGGTCCATGTGTTTAATCCCAGCATTTGGGGGGCAGAGGCAGGCAGATATCTGGGAGTTCAAGGCCAGCCTGGTCTACAGAGAAAGTTTCAGGACAGCCAGAGACATTGATTGATTGATTGATTGATTGATTGATTGATTGAAGAGGCAGCTATCAATGTGAAGGGTGGGCAGGGAACAGGGTGTCTGACCCAGAAGTGGCAAGAAGAGGCCCCTCTGTAAGCGCTGGTCTGGGACCTCTGCTGTCACCTGTTGAGTGCACCTGTATTTTTCTGCTCTCTGGTCAAGTGGGCTCTCCCATCCTGTTGACACTCCAGACGTGGCTTGCTCAGGATAGCTTCAATAGCAGCACTTCAGCCCACGAAGTCATTTCATCGCTGTCTTAGTTAGGGTTTCTACTGCTGGGATGAAACACCATGGTCAAACACAGGGAAAAGGCTTTTTTAGCTCACAGATCCTGAATCACAGTCCCTTGAAGAAGTCAAGGCAGGAACTCAAACGGGAGGAATCTGTAGGTAGGAGCTGAAGCAGCGGCCACAGGGGACTGCACAGGTCTAGGACCGCCACTGCCAGCAGCGTGATGATCTACAAGGCAGGAAAAGTAGATCACAACTAAGTAGCCAGTGGTTTGCACTTCGGAAGCCTGACCCCGAATAGTTTATTGTAGGCATATTTAAGCAGAGCAGGAAACAGTGAAAACCCTCCTGGTGATAATGAACTCAATCCCATCCACACCATAAAGCTTAAGACACAACTACATCGGAACTCTTTGTTAAGTACATGTGACATCTTTCATAAAGATAAATTCTGTAGATTTGACTACATGTGATAAAGTCCCATAAAAATAGGTTCTATAGGGCTGGAGAGATGGCTCAGTGGTTAAGGGCACTGACTGCTCTTCCAGAGGTCCTGAGTTCAATTCCCAGCAAGCACATGGTGGCTCACAGCCATCTGTAATGAGATCTGAAGCCCTCTGCTGGTGTGTCTGATGACAGCGACAGTGTATATTAATAAATAAATAAACCTTTTTAAAAAAGTTCTATAGATTGACAAGCTCACGATAAGGGTCTAGGGAGGACATGGTGTAGTGTCTGTCACACAGACAGCCCAAAAAGTCACCAAGCTATGAACCAGCCATCTGGATGGGTGAGAAGTGCCACTCACTGGCACACTCAGCCTGAGCTCTTATAGAACCCAGGACCCACAGTGGGCGGGGTCTTCCCACATCAATCACTAACTAAGAAAACACCCTACAAGTTTGCCTACAGCCAGATCTTATGGAGGCATTTTCTTAGCTGGGGTTCCTGCCTCTCAGATGAATGACATTAGTTTGTGGCAACTCGGTAAAATTAGCCAGCACAGCGGCCCTGGTTTTTTGTTTTCCTTTCCTTTTGTTGTCTCATTAGCTCAGGCTAGCCTTTGCTGTGTACCTGTGTAGTGGATGACATTGAACTCTGATTCTTCCTGTCTCCAGGAAGCATTAGTACATACATCCCATTCATCTGCGGTAGAAAACTACCCTGCCCACTGAGCTATACCTCCAACTTTCTTTGGTGTTTTGAGACGGACTTGCTCTATAATCTAGGCTGGCCTTGAACTCTGTCCTCATGTTTCAGCCTCCAAAGTGCTGGGGTCAGAGATATGTATCACTGCCTGGCCCTTTTTAAAATTTCACTTCCCATCTCAATCGCTGCCCTTCCCTTCCTGGCCACCCTCTCTCACAATCCCCCCCTCTCCTCCTCTGAGAGGGTGGGAGCCCCCTCCCCCCACCATATCAAGTCTGAGGCGTTGGCAAGGATTGGCCTGAAGCCTCTGGCTGCCCTCCACCCTTCGCTAGCTCCTAGCTCCCTCTGAAGTGGCTCCCCCAGGAGCGTGGCCCTGTGGAACAGTACCTCCCATTTTTCTCTTAGCTCCACACGGACATTCTGGTAGCAGAAGCTGGTCATCTATCCTGCGGGAAACTGCTGTCCCCTTCTGCCACCATTTTCATGGGCCTTTCTGCCTGTTAACCCTGTGGCCTGGAGACATTAGTCACCAGACAGCCAGACTCTGCAAGTTCAAAAGCAGCTTCCAGGTCCCTCCCAGGCAGCGGGCTTCCCAGGAAGGATCAGTTCTACCACACAGAAAATTCGATTTGAGCTGCCTCAGCTTTCAGAATTACTTCTCCTCCTTGCCTGGGATTGGGGGGGGGAAGCACCCCCCCTTGAGGCATCTGGGTTCTCCCAGTGACTCAGAGCTTTCCCTGCCCCCTCTTCTTGCCCACTCTGGTGGCCTGCAGCTGACTTCAGAGGCGCCTGCTCCCAGTGGAGGGCTTGGGTGGGGGGCTAATTGGAACCTTCCAAGCTTTGCTGTGGAGCCATGTGGTGTCTGGCTCCCACAACTTGGGCCAGCTGCCACCTGCACAGTGCTCTGGGGTCTCTGCCTGGGTACTAAGAAAGGGGTTTCCTAAGACACGCAACTTTGTGCTTGCTTCACTGCTGCATGGGGCAGGAGGGAAAGCATTATCTCCCTGTAGTGGCCATGTGTGCCTGAGTGACAGGGCCCAGTGTCGTTGACTCCCCAGGTCTCTTTAGGGGCTCTTGCAGCAGCGGAGGCTGGCTCATTGTTACAACCTGCACAAGTCTCTGTCAGGGCTGGGACAGCTTTGTTCTCAACCCTTTTTTCTCCTAATGGGAAAAGGGGAGGGTGTGGGGAGCGGGCTCTGATATAAACAGTTACCAAGGAGACTGAGTGGGGGTGTGTGTGTGGAAAGGTTCTCGCCTTCCCTCAGTCCATGGTGTGTGTATGGGGGGGGGGATGTTACCCCCGCCGCAGGGGATCATGGGAGGCTGCAGTCTCAGTCCCGAGACCTGCTGGAGCTGCCAGATGTTGCAGAGTTCACAGGCTCATGGGGACAGAGGCAGGCAGAGGTGCCGAGGGATTCTGAGAGGACTTCTGGGCTGTCTGGTGGCACTTTCAGAGTCTCTGAGCCAAGCTGCCTTCCCCATCACACTGAGAATGGACAGAACTGAACTTCCTTTCTGTCGGCTCCCAGCCAGCAGCAGCAGCAGCAGCAGCAGCGCTCAGGGTGGGACCCTCCTTTTTCTTTAATCCCTGTTGGGAACAGGGCATCATGGGGTGTGCCTACTCTTCTCCACCGGAGGAGCCCGTCCTGCGAAGGTCAGTTCCAGCCCTAGTTCAGATGTGGGGTAGAACTGTGGGCAGTTCACATGGCTGCCATTCATTGCCCAAGGGAGAGGCAGCCCCTGGGCCAGCGTCAAATGGTCTGCTGGTGACCCCCTGGGTGGGTGCCATCAGTCTACTTCCTGGAATTGGCTAGGAGATGCTCTCAGGCAAGAAGGGCTGCCCAGGAGAGGCATTTCGTGAATGTCCAGCACAGGGCCCTCTGACTCTATTCGCCCAGAGGCCACTGTCCCGACTGGATTGGAATGAGAGAGGGGAGCAAATAGAGTCCTTCCTGTCCCCAGGGCCAAAGCGGAGCTCATTAAAGGACAGGGTGGGCCTCAGAGGTGTTCAGGTGTCAGAGTTTGATCCCCAGAACCCATATTAAAAAGCTGGACATTGAGGTAGGCTTGTAATTCCCGGTGCTGGGAAGGCAGCTGCCTCTGGCTTGGTGTCCAGCCAGCCTAAGCAGCGTGGTGCGCTCCAGGCAAGTGAGAGGAGAGACCTTGTCTGAACGAAGGTGGACAGCACCTGAGGAACACCACCCCCCCCCCCCATTCATACACACACGAACGCATGCACACATGCGCTTAAAATGCACAGTGTCATGGTCTTTTCTCCCAGGGTCAAGGGTGAGTATCTTCAGGTAAACCTGTCTAGGACCCTCACCTAACCATGGCCAAAGCCAGCTGGCCTGGAGTTGGGCCCCTTTCACCTATGGCAGGACACTAGCCTCAGGCCCTGGCAGCCTCAGCCGTGTGGATTGGAGCCCCGGCCCTTGGGAGCCTGCTGCTTGCTCTCTCTTGAGAATGGAGCCCAGCCAACCTTTCCTATCTCTCTGGCTCTGGGCTCTAACACCTCTGTGGCATTGTGCCACCTTAGGCTGCTGGGTGATTTCAGATGAGATCACAGACTGGCCCAGACAGCCATTCACTTTCCAAGGAGACCTTTGTCCCCTTGAGTGTCACCCAAGTTCCAGGTGCCTGGCAGGACTCAGGAGATACTGCCAAGTCAAGTTCTGTATGTAGCTGAGGCCTTCAGAGACTAGGGCCGGGATGTCTGTCACATGCCTGTGTGGTGACAGGGCCTAGATTTGCAGCCAGCTCTGCCTCTGACGTGGCTCCTCTTCTCCTGCTGCGATTCCCCTGGGCTCCAGCTCAGGGACAGAACAGGCCCTTGGAAGACAGAGATGGCCATGTTCTAGTCCCCACCCTCAGCACCTGGCATGGTGCCCTTCCCTGCCCTGTGTGCCAGGCCTGGAGATGTGATTCCTATGGAAACATCTGTCTTTTGAGAAAAGCCAGGAGCTGGCTTCTCAACCCAGAGTGGGGAGGGAGTGGGAAATGTCCCCAGAGGCTGCTGTCCACCTCTGCCTGCCAGATGCTGGGTGGGAGACCTGGGCCAGCCGTGCAGGAAAGCCATGGATTGTGTGCGCGGTGCCACAAGGAGTGACCTCCCCTTAAATTATTACAGCAAGTCCTCATGGGGAACAAACTGCGTATGTGGAGAGAGGTCCTGTGTGGATGTATGTGCCCTGTTATGACAGTGACCTTGATGTTTAGGGGAGGCAAGGAAAGGTTGTTCTGAGGAAGCTCAAATGTGTTGAAGGACAGTAGGGTTGGGAAGGTTCAGAGAAGGCCAGGCCACGTCCAGGGGGCATCAAGTCTCTCCACTCATAAGGGTCCACTCATAAGGGTATAGTGATCAGTGAGTGAGATGTGTGTCAGGGTGTGTGTGTATGTGTGTGTGAGTGTGAGATGTGTGTCAGGGTGTGTGTGTGTGTGTATGTGTTGGGGTGTGTGTGTGCATGTGCAGAGATAGCCCAGCAATTAATCAGAGAAGTAAGATCTGGGTTTCCTTCTAGAACACCTTCGCTTACACCAGTCTCTACTCGGGGCTTCCCACTTTCTGTTTTCTGAAACGGTTTCTCTGTGTAGCCCTGGCTACCCTAGAACTCTCTGTAGCCCAGGCTGGCCTTGAACTCAGGGATCCACCTGCTTCTGTCTCCCAAGTGCTGGGATTAAAGGTCTGAGCCACCACCACAGAGTGGCTTCCCACTTTGAATTGTCCTTATTTTCTCACAAGTGTGTATTTGTGTCTGTATGAAGATGGGTGTTCATACTTACACGCATGAGATGAGTAGTCACCTCAAGCGCTATAAGCCTTACTAAACTCTGTGTGTATATGTGGCCTAAGTATATGCAGCCGCGTCACATCCAAGCTGGAGGGTGTGCTGGACGGGTGTCTAGCTTGGCATGTGGTGCTGGGTGCAAACTCTCATCCTCGTAATCAAACCCTCTTAATTGCTGGGCTATCTTTGCACATGCACAGCCCCCTCCCAACACACACACACACACACACCCTGGCACACATCACACACACACACACACACACACACCCTGACACACATCTCTCTCATACACACACACACACCCTGGCACACATCACACACAACACATACACACACACACACACCCTGACACACATCTCTCACACACACACACCCTGACGCACCTCTCTCTCTCTCTCTCTCTCTCTCTCTCTCTCTTTCTTTCTTTCTCTCTTACACACACACATACACACACACACACACACACATACACCCTGGCACACATCACACACACACACACACACACCCTGGCACACATCATACACACACACCTGGCACACATCACACACACACACACACACACACACACACACCCTGGCACACATCATACACACACACCCTGGCACACATCACACACACACACACACACACACACACACACCCTGGCACACATCACACACACACACACAAACACACACACACACCGTGGCACACATCACACATGCTCACACACGCACACGCACACACCCTGACCACACTTTTGACATAGTCTCCCATTGGCTCACTGTCTCCAGCTGGAGCTAGAGCCTCCTTCAGCTTCTGCCCTGTTTGCCTGAGATAAAGACAAGGGAAGACGGGGCCAGAAGCTGGAGAGGGAGGAAAGAGCCAGGCACTGGCAAGGAGAACATGGGCAGATAACCAGGCCAGACCCGCGCTGTCCTGAGGCTGGGGAGTGACTTATACCATTCCCAGCTGTGGGCTTCCCCACTGGGGCCTAGCACAAGTGGACTGTCCCCTGACAAACTGCCACAGGGAGCACAGCCTGGCCCGCCCATCCTGCAACAGCTGCATCTGTCCCCATCAGACTGTCTGTTTTTCAGGGCCCCACCCGTCAAAGAGAGCAGCTTCGTGGAAAAGATGAAGAAAACGGTGAGCTCCTGCTTCTGCTTTTGGTAGAGCATGCTTCGCTGGGCACCAAGGGGGCCCAGGAGAGAGGCCTGGGGGCTATGGGAACTGAGCAGGTCAGAATGCTAAGGGCACCCTCACCTTGCCGCAGCACACGGGCTCTGCTCTTGCTTTTCTGGATAAACCAAAATGGAAGACCACTCGCTCCCTTACGATCACAGTTTGCAATTTTAAGTTCATTTTCCAGAACCGACGTAAGAAGCCAGCCCTGGCAGCACATTCTGTCATCACAGTGCTGGGTTCCTGGGGCTCCCCGTGCAAGCATAGCCTAACCTGGGAGCTCCAGACCAGTGAGCACTGAGGGCACCTGAGGGAGACCCCAGCGTAGTCCTCGGGCCTCCAGGTTCATGCGTCACACACCACACACAGAGTGGGTCTATTGGAAGCCAGGCATGGTGATAAATACCTGTAATCGCAGCACTGAGAAGGCTGATGCCGGGAAATCAAAAGTTGAGACCAACCTGGGCTCCCATAGTAACATCCTACCTAAAAATTTAAAAGCCCTGGAGCTGGCTCCATTCCCAACATCCACATGGTGGCTCACAACCATCTCTAATGGCATTCAACACCCTCTTCTGGTGTGTCTGAAGACAGGGACAGTGTACTCATATACATAAATAAATCTAAAAAATGTATAAAGGATGTATTAATATCTTCGGTGCAAATACCTGTTTTAAGAGCTATTATTATTTCGCAGGTTGGGGGAGGTGGTTCAGACAGCATTTCCGGGTAGCCTTAGCTGTTCCGGAAATCGCTCTATAGACCAGGTTGACCTCGAACTCAGAGATCCGCCTGTGTCTGCTTCCTGAGTGCTGAGATTAAAGACATGTGCCACCACTGCCCAGCGTAATTATTAATTTTAATTATGTCTACTGGGGGTTGTGCACAGGAATGCAGGTGTCCACTGTGGCCAGAGGCCATTGGATCCCGGAGCTACAGTTACAGGCGGTTGTGAGCACCCGACATGGGTGCAGGGAGCTGCACTTGGGTCCTCCGCAAGAGCGGCGAGTGCTTTAACCACTGAGCCATCCCTCTGGCCTCTACTTCACCTCACTGTGTTATTACAGGAGACTTTAGATTTTGGTAGCTCGTGAATGGGGATCATGGACCCCCACAGATGCCGAAGGATCGCATCCACTGTCACATGGAGGTCTGCTACTCACACTCTCCCAGTCACTTTCCATGTTTGTTTTTTGTTTTTAAGATTTATTTTATGTATGTGAGTTCACTGTCACTGTCCTCAGACACACCAGAAGGGGGCATCGGATCCCCATTACAGATGGTTGTGAGCCACCAAGTGGTTGCTGGGAATTGAACTCAGGACCTCTGGAAGAGCAGTCGGTGCTCTTAACCGCTCAGCCGTCTCTCCAGCCCTCCCCTTCCCTTCTCATACTCAATGTTAGGTTGTGTTTTTCCTTGGGTCAGAGTACGATCTTGGATAATGAGCGTGAGATCACTTTGACTCTAGCTGGAGTTTTTCAGGTGACGTCCCTCTTCCATCATAGCATCTGTGACAGCCAGGAGAGAGAGGACCCTTAAGAGGGCTCCACTTGCCAAGCCTGCCCTGTGTCTTCAGGCCTCCTTACAGACCCTGTGTGTCTGCCTTTTCCCCCAGGGAAGGAACATTATCGTATTCTATGGCTCCCAGACGGGAACCGCTGAGGAGTTTGCCAACCGGCTGTCCAAGGATGCCCACCGCTACGGGATGCGGGGCATGTCCGCAGACCCTGAAGAGTATGACTTGGTGAGTGAGCCCACCCTGCTGCTCACGTGAGAGGGACCCAGGATGCCCCTCCCCTGTCTGTGGGAGGTGTTGGATGGGTTCACCTCAAAGAGCTCTAAGCTCACCTTCGTTGAGGCTCTCAGTAACTTGTCCATTAAAGCTGAGGGAAGAGTGGGAACAGTCATGGCGGGGTCCAGAGAAGCTATAGGTAGGAGCAGTGGAGTCCCTCCTCGTCCATATGTCATCCTGCCTGTGCCGTTCCTCGTAAGCCAGTATAGGATATGACGGACCTCATTCATGTCCCTAAGGGCTAGGGCCAGGCGCATCATCGCCCTTGACTTTGCCAGCTCAGACTTACTCCTCTGCTACTGCCTGCCCCATTCCCTTACTCAGGGTCACTCTGTGGAGCTCACACAACTGCCACGAGCCAGGGGTAGAAGGGAGGGAGCAGGTGGCCTTGGAGTTGTCTCTTTGGCTTCCATATAAGGTCATTGGCGCACGCACTCACCCTGTGCCCAACTGAAGAGATAGCGCTGTCGGGCACACCTTGTCTCTGAGCCGTCCCACCCCCACCCCAATGCTCGTTCCACAGGGGTCTCCCCCCATCTCCACACTTTGTTTTAAACTGATGGGAGGCACATGAAGGGCTTCCTGGCTAGCCTTCCACCTGCCACTCTGTTCCTCCACTGTGGGCTCAGGCTGTGGTAGTGGTGACACCCCTGTCTCTCTAGGCCGACCTGAGCAGCCTGCCTGAGATCGACAAGTCCCTGGTAGTCTTCTGCATGGCCACATACGGAGAGGGCGACCCCACGGACAATGCGCAGGACTTCTATGACTGGCTGCAGGAGACTGACGTGGACCTCACTGGGGTCAAGTTTGCTGTGAGTCTCCACAGAATCCTGTGGCAGCTCCCCCGAGCACTAGGCCTCCCTGTGCAAACTGTGTCCCCCTCTGTTCCTCCACAATGTGACAGGGCAGGTAGCTTCGAGCTTAGCCTGATCCTTACTCTGGTGGAGCCTCACCCAGAGCGGCCCCTCCCATGCTACTATCTGATCCCCAGGAACATTGGCTACTGGATGCAAAGCCAAAAGCACCGGAGCCTCCAGCTAAGCTGGGCTGAGACATAGCCTGGTTGTAAAAGGCGCTACCTGGGCTGCAGGTCTCCTAAATAAAGCCATCAGCTGTTCCTCCCAGGGCGCATAAAGCCAGACTGTGGGTGAAGGATACAGTCCACCCCAAGGACATCAGATGGCGTGAAGTCCCATCCTCAGAGCCTCCCCTGTTGTCCACACAGGTATTTGGTCTTGGGAACAAGACCTATGAGCACTTCAATGCCATGGGCAAGTATGTGGACCAGCGGCTGGAGCAGCTTGGCGCCCAGCGCATCTTTGAGTTGGGCCTTGGTGATGATGACGGGAAGTGAGTGCCACACCCCAGTCACGGGTCTAGCCTGGCATGTGGGCCTCCCTCTTACCCCTAGCCTCGCTAACCCTCTCCTCCCTCTCTCCAGCTTGGAAGAGGATTTCATCACGTGGAGGGAGCAGTTCTGGCCAGCTGTGTGCGAGTTCTTTGGGGTAGAAGCCACTGGGGAGGAGTCGAGGTAAGTGGAAGGCCACAGCTAGGGCCCCGGCTGGGTGGCCCTGGGGACACAGTGAGGTGTGGGGGTGGCAAGAGCTCAAGCATAGATGAAGAAGCCCCCAGAAGGTGAGGGGGATGAGGTGGGGTCTCCCTTTCTGTCCTGTGGCTTCGCTAGGACACTGGCTTTCCTCTCACCAGTGCTTCCTGGCCAGCTAGTCCTCTCAGGCTCTCGGGGTCAGCCTCAGCCCTTCTCCTGCCTTTGCTTCTCTGTGTGTCTGCTACAGGGTCCCCTGCGTCCTAATGTCACTTGTCTTCCGTCCATATCCCCTTTAGCTCAAGCCCTTTCTCTCTCTGGCTGACCCTGAAGCTTCCCCCTTCCCAGCCCTGACCACAGCCTTGGTTTTTCCATTCCCAGCATTCGCCAGTATGAGCTCGTGGTCCACGAAGACATGGACGTAGCCAAGGTGTACACGGGTGAGATGGGCCGTCTGAAGAGCTACGAGAACCAGAAACCGTGAGTGGAGGAAGCGGGGTGGGACGGACAGCTCTGGGGCCCTTGAGTACCCACAGCCCAGGGAGATGTGTGATCCTCTGGAGTCCTCTGAATGAGCACAGTGGGGTCCCCACACTTTCATGCCCTCTATCAGGAAGGGTACAAGCTGCCCAAGGGACAGGTGCTCTTCCCCACGCAGGCCTTAGGAGCCAAGCCCTGCCATATTAAACTTGGGCAAAAAGTCCCATTCTGTCCTTAGAGTCCACTGCCATTGGGCATGCAGCTCAGCTGGCGAGTGCTTCCATAACCCGTGAGGCCCCGGGGTCCGTCCCCAGACCGCACAGACTGGGCGTGGTACACACACCTTTGAGCTCAGCACACTCGGGGAAGGAAGTCCAGTTCTCTTATCCTCAGCTGCATAGCGGGTTCAAGGCAAGCCGGGATGCACGAAAAGTCCAAACCATTCCGTTCACTTTGACCCCTCCATCCCTCTGGGTGCTGCCCAGATTCACGCTGGAACCCTCCTTAGTCATCGTGGTCTCCTGGGGTCAAGCCAGCCATCCTGCTGGGTCAGACTCCTCCACTTGTCACTCCTAGCCACACTGTGGTCCCTGAATGTGAGTGTGAAAACCAAATGGCATGCAGTGGTCTCAGGACCTTGGCAGCTCCACTCCCGCTCAAGTCCCCCCATAGGCAGAGGGTCTCAAGTTTTATAGGAACCAGCCTGTGTGTCCCTTCGCTTTGCCCATCTTACTACATTCATGGGCAAATCACTGGCCTCCTCTTTTCCCATCAGCCCCTTCGATGCTAAGAATCCATTCCTGGCTGCTGTCACCGCCAACCGGAAGCTGAACCAAGGCACTGAGCGGCATCTAATGCACCTGGAGTTGGACATCTCAGACTCCAAGATCAGGTACCTGCCGCCTCCCATCTCCCTGTGGTAAGCCTGGCCCTGAGGCATCTGGTGGCTTCCTCCTGAGCCTTGCACTTCCTTCCTCTAGGTATGAATCTGGAGATCACGTGGCTGTGTACCCAGCCAATGACTCAGCCCTGGTCAACCAGATTGGGGAGATCCTGGGAGCTGACCTGGATGTCATCATGTCTCTAAACAATCTCGATGGTAAGTTCCAGAATTGAGGGCCTTGTCTAGGCCTGGAAGTTGAGCCTTCAGGTGCTAAAGGCCGATGCCCCAAAACACAATATATGTCGAGGTCTGGCTTGCTCTCCATCCCATCATAGTTAGAGAGGACACCTATGGCCAGGAGGCAGAGCCAGTCTACTTCCCAGGTAGCCAGGAAAGCCACCAATCGTCCCAGACCAAGGCTGCTAAACCAGGTTTTACGTCTTAGGCCTGGGCTCCACAGCTCCCTCAGTGGCTGTGGGCTGCCAGGTCCCTGCTCCTGGGCCTTCATCCTCAGCGGTAAATACAAGAACTGGGCTCAGCAGCCCTCCGTGCCCACGAGGTAGGGTCCTTCATGGTGCACAGATGCTGGAGGATGCTGTCACCCAGGGCCTTTCACTGTGGACACAGGCATCTAGTACCCACCCAAGTCCTGCCTGTTCAAGCTAGCCACTCCCCTCTCCCACAACACACACACACACACACACACACACACACACACACACACACACACACACACACACAGTGCTTCCTGGCAGCCTATAACTGGCACTTCTGCCTGGCCTCAAGTTCCCGCCTGGCAGAAAGCTTGAGCCTTGTCACAGAGTCGAGGCTAATGGGAGCAGGCTGGGATGCCAGCCTCCAGCCAACAACGGCCTGCAGCATCTAAGGGGTGACCCTCCGACTCCATCCTGTTTCTTTCCTGCCGCAGAGGAGTCAAACAAGAAGCATCCGTTCCCCTGCCCCACCACCTACCGCACGGCCCTCACCTACTACCTGGACATCACTAACCCGCCACGCACCAATGTGCTCTACGAACTGGCACAGTACGCCTCAGAGCCCTCGGAGCAGGAGCACCTGCACAAGATGGCGTCATCCTCAGGCGAGGGCAAGGTGAGCCTGGGCACCCGTCTCTCCATCCCGCCCACTGCGCGCACATGCGCATGCGCACGCACACAGGCCATACCTTCCTTCCGTGTCTCCTCAGGAGCTGTACCTGAGCTGGGTGGTGGAAGCCCGGAGGCACATCCTAGCCATCCTCCAAGACTACCCATCACTGCGGCCACCCATCGACCACCTGTGTGAGCTGCTGCCACGCCTGCAGGCCCGATACTACTCCATTGCCTCATCCTCCAAGGTGAAGGGCACCAGCTCTGCCAGGGAAGGCCGTGGACGCGGGATACCCGCCGAGGAGGGGCCTCTAGGGGGTTGGAGCCCGGCTCACACCAGTCCTTCCTCCAGGTCCACCCCAACTCCGTGCACATCTGTGCCGTGGCCGTGGAGTACGAAGCGAAGTCTGGCCGAGTGAACAAGGGGGTGGCCACTAGCTGGCTTCGGGCCAAGGAACCAGCAGGCGAGAATGGCGGCCGCGCCCTGGTACCCATGTTCGTGCGCAAATCTCAGTTCCGCTTGCCTTTCAAGTCCACCACACCTGTCATCATGGTGGGCCCCGGCACTGGGATTGCCCCTTTCATGGGCTTCATCCAGGAACGAGCTTGGCTTCGAGAGCAAGGTAAGCCGTGGGGCTCTGGTTTTGTGGCCAGCCAGGACCAGGCCAGAGCTCCGGTTCACCATAGCCACACCCCTGCCCAGGCAAGGAGGTGGGAGAGACGCTGCTATACTATGGCTGCCGGCGCTCGGATGAGGACTATCTGTACCGTGAAGAGCTAGCCCGCTTCCACAAGGACGGTGCCCTCACGCAGCTTAATGTGGCCTTTTCCCGGGAGCAGGCCCACAAGGTGAGGCAGGCAGCTGCGCCACGGGCTGGGCGCCCCTTGAAGGTAGTGCGGTGGGGTCTGGGCCCCGCTCACAGCCGCCCCTCCCCCAGGTCTATGTCCAGCACCTTCTGAAGAGAGACAGGGAACACCTGTGGAAGCTGATCCACGAGGGCGGTGCCCACATCTATGTGTGCGGGTGAGTAAAAGGGACTGGGGAGGCAGGGAGTGCTGGGGGGCTCCACCTACGGGGTGGCCTCACCCACAGGGTGGCTCCACTCTCAATGTTCCACCACTTTCTTGACCCCTCTCCTACACTTAGGGATGCTCGAAATATGGCCAAAGATGTGCAAAACACATTCTATGACATTGTGGCTGAGTTCGGGCCCATGGAGCACACCCAGGCTGTGGACTATGTTAAGAAGCTGATGACCAAGGGCCGCTACTCACTAGATGTGTGGAGCTAGGAGCTACCACCCTCCCACCCCTCGCTCCCTGTAATCACCTAACTTCTGCCGACCTCCACCTCTGGTGGTTCCTGCCTGGCCTGGACACAGGGAGGCCCAGGGACTGACTCCTGGCCTGAGTGGTGCCCTCCTGGGCCCCTAGGCAGAGCCCGGTCCATTGTATCAGGCAGCCCAGCCCCAGGGCACATGGCAAGAGGGACTGGACCCACCTTTGGGTGATGGGTGCCTTAGGTCCTCTGCAGCTGTACAGAAGGGGCTCTTCTCTCCACAGAGCTGGGGTGCAGCCCCCACACGTGATTTTGAATGAGTGTAAATAATTTTAAATAACCTGGCCCTTGGAATAAAGTTGTTTTCAGTATTTGCCTGGTTTGCTTGTGTTTATATGGGGTCAATCTTAGGATCTGCTTCAATTAGACAAGACACCCCACCCCAGACCGGGTGCCAAGAGTCAGTGTCTTGCTGGGGCCCCGAGCCTTGCCTCCCCAGGGAGAACACATCCACAATCCATCGGTATCTCCACGCCTCTCTTCCTTTATTGAGGCCTAGAGCCCAAATCCTGCAAGCTGGGCTCCAGGCCCAGGCCTTCCTCAGGGCCCACAGAGCCCACGAAGCCCAGGGGGCACAGAAGGGAACCCCCTACACACAAGGGGATCCCCAACCTGCCGCCCCACCTGGCACACAGGTCAGAAGCCCCTTTGGGGCTGGTATCAGATCTAGCTTAATCCTTCTTGCTCCCATGTTGCTGGCTGTGGAACTTCTGATGCACCACTCGGAGGGTGGTGAAAAAATTGCCGAGGAAGAGGAGGAGGAAGGGGAGGCCGCACATGAGCACCTGCAGGGGTAGGGAAGGCAAGGTCAGGTCGGTCCAGGCCGAGCTGGGACCTCCCATGCATCCCTTCCAGACCCTGGGCTCACCTGCCACTCCTTGCACTCAGGGTCCCGGGCCAAGTTAAACAATGTCAGCGCATTAAAAAGCTGCCAGAACTGTAAAGGAAGGAGTCTGTTCAGTAAGCGCGGTGCCCAATGGGGCTCGGAGCCAGAAGGGGACATCCAAGGGTGGATGAGGACACCCGGGTGTGACTTACATGTCCAAAGAAGAGGAACGGAAGCAGGAAGGTGAGGCCTCTCCACATCCAAGACTGAAAGCCCTCTGTGGGGGATAGAAAAAAGGGGAGTAGCAGCCAGGGTGGAAGGGACAGGAGACCTTCCTCAGGAAAGTCACCCCTGCCCCCTCACCCCCTTCCCCGCCAGCCCCATTTTCCCCCCTCCCGGGCTGCTGGGCAGGGCCAGCTGACTCACCCACAGTGAGGTCCATGGTGTGTCGTTCGCCCAGGGCTCGCAGGCGGTAAAGGCACCCGCTCTGGTAGTAATACTGCAGAAACTGCACAAAACCTAGGTGATCGCAGCAGGCGGAGCATGTCAGACCCACTCTAGGTCACAGGTTCTCTGCCCCCTCGTTCCCTCCCTAGCAAGGAAACTCACTCTGGTACATGGAGAAAGACAGGAACTGGTTCCGGAACTTCTGGTACATGAGTCCATCTGGCCTAAATTTAGGGAGAAATCAGAGGAAGGGAGGCATGAGAGTCCGGGTCCTCTGCCTCACCCCATTCCCCTGCCAGCTGAGGTCTTGATCACTCACCAGGTCAGCATGACTCCTGACAAGAATGTGGACACATAATGATGGAAAACCCACCAGCCTTTGATCCTGTAAGAGGGCATCAGTTACTCCCACGATGCAGAGCTGATCCCACAGATAGCACATGTGTGGCACCACCCATCCCACTGCGCATGCGCACCTACCTGGAACCATTATTGATGAGGATGCTCTCCCGGATGGTCAGCGTGCAGTAATACCAGACCAGCAGGAAGTTGAAGGCAGCGTCTGTCACCCTGAGGAGTCGGGTACAAAGAACTGATACCAGAGCCTTACCCCCGACACTGTCTCAACCCAGACCGAATCCAAGACACTCACTCACCTGGAGTTGAGCAGGAAGCGGCAGGTGAAGGAGATGACAATGAGGATGATGGTGAGGTAGAGCTTGAATTTCTCATACTCGTCTTTGTAAGCAAACCTAGTGGGGAGAGGAGTGCTCATTTGTGGGCAGGTCACCTGGGGCGGGGGCGGGGGTCCCGTCTCCACCATCCCCAGAGGTCACAGATCAGCCAGGAGAAGTTGACCCAGAAACTAAGACCACACCAACCAAAGTCAGGGTAGAGGTGGATGGAGAAGCCTGGGTGAGACCCGACCCTTGGCGACAGCCTCCACATACTTAGCCTGCTTGCTCAAAAGTGTCACGTTGACATTCCCCAGAACCAGACTCAGGTACAACCTAAGGAACAGAAGGAGGCCTCAGTGACAAAGAAACAGCGCAGTCCAGAGCTTGCTGCACTCCCTATGGCCTTAGTATACTGCTCTAAACTTTAGGGGGTGCCACTGACCCTACGCCACACGGTACCCGACACCCTGCCCGCTTCTGAATCCCGCCCTCTGGGTAAACAGTGTCTCTAGCCGATGCTGTTCTGCCTGGGCCCTCCCTCTGTTGGCACCTTGAGAGCCCTGGCTGTCCTCCTCGAGACACCATCCTCATCCCCAGACCACTCCTCGCTCGGGTCTGGGCGTGAGGAGTTGGCATCTTAGCAGATGATATCCATTGCTCTTCTTCTTCTTTCTTTTTTTGTTTTTTTTGTTTGTTTGTTTTATCTTGTTCTGATTTTTTTCAAGACAGGGTTTCTCTGTGTAACCTTAGCTGTTCTAGAATTCCACTGTAGACCTGGCCGGCCTCTGCTGGATTAACAGTGTGCTCCCCCACCACCTAGCTTCCCTTTCTTAGTGTGTCCGTGTCTGTGCTGGGATTAAAGGTGTGCACCACCACTCCACGACTTATTCTTTTGCTTTTTCAACCTCAAGAAACTCAGACCTGAGTCCCCTTCAGTGCATCCCATACATAGCCACACACTGGACCCTGTTCCCACCTCAGTGGCCTCTCGAGACTCCAGGTGGAGGATGGCTCAGCTGGTAACAGTGCTGCCTAGCACCACATAAAGACTCAGACCTGTAAGCCCAGGACTTGGGAAGTGGAGGCAGGAGGACCAGCGTTGGGGCTAGCCTGGGGTACAACAGACCCTGGCTAAGAAATAGACTTACAACAAACAAAACCAAGCTACTTGTAAGTCTAACCCTCTCACTGATGAAGCCCATCTGTCCTCAGTCAGACGCTCCAGATGTGACTGCAACACTGCGTCCTTTACTAAGCAGTGGCACCAGCCAGAAGGGTTTCTATCCCCATTCAGGCCTCAGAGCATAGGAAAGAGACGTCTGAGGCTGCAGCGGAGGCTGGAAGCTTGAACTCCACATGAGGGAGTGAGCGGGCCTCTTCCCAGCTGTCTCTGACTTGTCATCGCTGTGATCAAACAGCGTGATCAAAAGCAACTTGGGGAGCAGACAGACAGTCTATTTGGTTCACCTATCCTGGATTTCAGTTCATCAAAGAAAGCCGGGGGAGGGGGTGTTGGATGGCTCAGTGATTAAGAGCACTGATTGCTCTTCCAGAGGTCCTGAGTTCAAATCCCAGCAACCACATGGTGGCTTACAACCATCTGTAATGGAATCCGATGCCTTCTTCTGCTGTGTCTGAAGACAGCTACAGTGTACTCATATATATGAAACAAATATTTCTTAGGAAGAAAGAAAGAAAGAAAGAAAGAAAGAAAGAAAGAAAGAAAGAAAGAAAGAAAGAAAGCCAGCCAGCCAAGACAGGAACTAGAACAGGGCAGGAACCTGGCTGAAGGCAGGAGCTGATCCGGAGACCACGGAAAGGTGTGGCTTATGGCTTGCTCCTGATCACCTACTCAGCTTGCTTTCTTACAGAACCAGGACCACCAGCCTAGGGCTGGCCCCACCCACAGTGGGCGGGGCCCTCCACCATCAATCACTAAAATTAAGAAAATGCTTTACAGGTTTGCCCCACAGCCTGGTCTTACTGAGGCATTCTTCTCAGTGGAGGCTCTCTCCTTTCAGATGACTCTGTGTCAAGTTGACTAAAATCTAGCCAGGACTACTGACCCTTGTTAGCTTGACATTCAATACAATGTAGCAATAACCTTTCATTTCTTGTTCATCCCCAAGGTCTTGTATTAATAAATATCACAACATAAAACAAATCACCAAACTTGGAATTAGTACAAACTTTACAAATTCAAACATTTTAAAAGTTCAGTCTCTAAAAAATTACCAAGTCCTGCTGGGTGCTGGTGGCCCACGACTTTAATCCCAGCACTGAGGGTTAGGGTTAGGCTTAGGAAGGCAGAGGAAAGCAAGAGATTTCTGAGTTCGAGGCCAGCCTGATCTACAGAGGGAGTTCCAGAACAACGAGAGCTACACAGAGAAAAACAAAAGACAAACAAACAAAAATTACAACATTCCTTTTAAAAACTAAAGTCTCTGTAAAACTCCAAAATATTCTTTCAAAGTCTCTCTACTGTGTGCTCCTATAAAATCAAAATAAATACTTAAGAGGGAAGTGAGAGGAACATTGTAAAAATCTGAACAAAACCAAACCAAACTCCAGCTGTGAAAATAACTCCGTATCCAATGTCTGGGACTCACTTTTCTGAGCCCCACCAACGGGCCTGGCTTACTTCTCTGGCTCCACCCCTTCAGCCCACACGGTCGGTCGCCTAGGCTCAGGCCGGGAACCTGGGAGATCATCCCACGGAGATTCCCAAAGTGCTGGGGTCTCCTGAAGCAAATGGGCTGCACTCTCATCAATGGTCTCTCCCAGGCTCTCTTTAGGATGCCAAGCTTCTCTCCAGGTCCCCTTCAACCCTGGGGCTTCAACTACTGAAACCGCACCTTTGCCAATAGACTCCACTGGCTTCTCACAGTGCCCAGCCTCCATGAGCCTTTACGCCTTCAAAACCAGGGCCACCCAGGAAGCTCTTATGCCAAGTCCAGCTGCCAGCACGAGGTACAACGCTGGCCACCTCTGAAACAGTCTCTATGGAAACACTTCCCAAAGACTTCGCCTCAATACTGAGTAATGGTGCTCTCTTCTTTTTGTTTTGTTTTGCTTTTGAGACAGGGTTTCTCTGTGTAGTCCTGACTGTCTCAGAACTCACTCTTTAGACCAGGCTGGCCTTGGACTCAGAGATCCACCTGCCTGTGCCTCCCGAGTACTGGGACTAAAGGCGTGGGCCCAGGTTCTGGTTTCTTCTTAATCATTGCTACTTCTTCAGCCCCAGCTGACCAGAACCACAGAACCTTAATTCTTTTTCTTTTTTTTTTTTTTTGGTTCTTTTTTTCGGAGCTGGGGACCGAACCCAGGGCCTTGCACTTCCTAGGTAAGCGCTCTACCACTGAGCTAAATCCCCAGCCCCCCTTAATTCTAAATAGCCAACAGGCACAACAGAATCTTTAAACGTCCCAAGCCAGGCCTCCATCGCCTGCACTACTCTCGATAGAATCTTCCAGTCTCCAGCAGAACAGCCCTCTGGGCTCGCAGCACCCAGTGACTCTCTAGCCCAAAGTTCCGAAGTCCTTACACTTCTCCCCAAAACAACACACTCAAGTCTGCCACATCAATACCTTACTATCCTGGTACTAATTTCAGTCTTAGCCAGGGTTACATGCTGGGATGAAACACCAGATATAACTCGAGGAGATGATGATTTATTTGGCTTACACAACCTTCCCTCACAGTCCATTGAGGGAAGTTGAGGCAACAGCTCAAACTGTACGGGAACCTGGAGGCAGGAGCTGAGACAGAGGCCATGGAGGGTGCTGCTTACTGGTTTGCTCATGGCTTGCTCAGCCTGCTTTCATAGAGAACCCAAGACTACCAACCAAGGGATGGTCCACCCACAATGGGCTGTGCCCTCCACCAATCACTAGTTAACAGACAGCCTGGTCTTCGGAGGCATTTCCTCATCCGAGGCCCCTCCTCAGATGGCACTAGCTTTCTTCAAGTTGACATAAAAACGAGCCAGGACACAAACTCTTTTCCCCACACAGACCCAGCCCTACCACCCGTCATGGTTTGCAAGCACCAGGTCAGCTACATCCCCAGCGCTGGGTTTAGTTCTGGTTTTTATTTTTCTCTATCTGGGTGCTTTGCTGCAAGTGTGTCTGTGTGCCTGGTGCCCATGGAGGCCAGAAGGTGGCGTCAGATCCTCTGGAAATGAAGTAACAGACTTGTAAACTACTATGTAAGTGCTGGGAATTGAACCCTGGTCCCTTGGGGGAGCAGTTAGTGCTCTTAACCATTAAGCCATCTCTCCAGCCTCTTTGTTTTTTGTTGTCGTTGGTGGTGGTGGTGTTGTGTTTCTGTACTTGAGGGAGCATCTTCCTGCAGAGCTGTGGCTGGCCTGAAACGCACTCTGCTGACCAGGCTCATTTTGACCTCACTATGTAGGCAGGAGGACCTTGGACTCTGTCCTCCTGCCTAAGCTCCAGGGTGTCAGGTCCACAGACATGAGCTTGCTCATTCTTGACCTCTGAGGATGACTCAGGTTGTGCTGGGAAGCTATGTGTAACCCCAGCGTGGGGTTAGTGTCCATCACTGAACACTTCCCTCGGAGTTCCCACTACAGTGAGCTGTCAGACAGCGGGCCATCACTATGGCCTGCTGAAGGACTGAAGGACTGAGAGACAGGCTGGAGTCTCTCATCCTGGAGCTGGGAGGCAAAGGGCTCACCCGTTCTTCTTAGGCAGATAGGCTTCCATGTCAAAGAAGAGGCCTTGGCGCTCTTTTATCTGGCTTTCCAGCTCCTGGGCAGCCTCCAGGGACTCGGATGGGAGAGAGGGTCTGCATCTGGGGGTACGGCAGGAGTCAGGCAGGGAGCTGGGAGAGCCCGAACCCCTGTGAGAACCCTTTGAGACAGAGAGAGGAACAAAGCCCAGGGCAGAAGGGTAGAAGAGCCATGCTAGGGGAAGCCCAGTGGCACCCCCGCTCCTGGTCAAACCACCCACCCCCATCGAGATGTCACCCCCCTCACTTTTTCAGCACCAAGGCCAGCTCCTGGAGCCGCTTCTTCTGGCGTGTGATAGAGTTTGTACAGTTGTCCTGGAGTTTGGTCAGCTCCTCTAGCTTGACACGGTACAGGCGATGTGTTTCCTAGCATGAGGAGAAGGCACTGGCTTGACTGGGGAGCTGCCTGGGCAGGGAACCAGCTCTCTCTGAGGTGGAACTTTCTGTGCTTGCCCAAGGACCTCCCAGAGATTGCTCTCCTCCTGATGCAAGCCAGGAGCTAGGCTTCTTCCTGTAAACTCAGATCCTCCGTGACACATGTCCTCAACAGGTCAGTTGTCCCCAACTCTGGCATCTGGATTCTAAGTGTGCTCTCGAGCCCAGTGGTTTTCAACCAACCTTTAATACAGGTCCTCATGCTGTGGTGACCCTCTCACTCCCCCACCCCCAACCACAAAATTGTTTTCATTGCTATTTCCTATTTGTCATTTTGCTAGTCATGAATTGTAAAGTAAGTATCTATGTTTTCTGATGGTCTTAGGTGACCCCTGGGAAAGGGTAATCCAATCCCCCCAAAGGGGTTGTGAGCCACAGGTTGAGAACTGCTGCTCTCAAAGGGGCTGCCTGAACCCACCCCTTACCTTCTTAGATCCTCCTACATACCTAGCCAGAAAGACTGGAAAACTGGGATATCCATGATGCCTTCTACCCAGGCATTCCTGATATTTCCTCTCAGGTTAAAGGTCATCAGGCTTCCCTCCCTAAGGCCAGTCCCTCCCATCCACTCCCCTCCTGCAAGCACCTTTGGCCCAAGCACTTTGCCCTGGTAGGTGAACCTTGCAAGTTGCAACCTAAAGACAGGGCAAGGGGCAGTGTGGGGAAATCAAGGCAGGGGCTGAGGTCATCGTAGTAATGGCAAAACTGGGAGACATGGAGCTGTCTAAGCCCCTAGGGAGAGTTCTAGTGCCAGCAGGCTGGGGAAACCTGGACACAAGAGGCTGGGCACAGTCCAGTAGAAGCAAAGGTCTAACCTAGTCTCCAGTGGCCAGGCTCCACTATTTAGGTCTGTTTCTCATGCCAAAATGGGCTGCCACATCCTCAAGCTCTAGCATGTGCCACTTTTGCCAGTGACATTCTTCCAGGAAGCATCGGCTTCCTTCTCTCTGGTATGAAGACAGAAGGGCCACAAACAACCCCATCCTGGGATGGGAGGTTTTCCAATGGCCTCTCTACCAATCCAGGAGGTCCTGGTACAGTCTGCCCCGCCCACCTCTCCCTACAAGAAAGAGCCACATGTACAGGGTCAAGCCTCTTCCTGTCCCTAGGTAGGCGCTGTCCCTCCATCTCAGATGGCTGAGAGCCCCCAATCAGGCCTGAATTTTTAACTAAACTTGCTTCCCTGTGGCATTCAGCACAGAGTTAGTCAAGGGCAAGGAAGGCGTTGTCCGGCTGCAGGTTTGCAGGGTGACTGACCCAAAACGCTGGGCCCAGCTGGGTTCTGCCTCGGGTGACTGCTCCTTAGGAAGGGGACGGGGTCCCAGATCGGGCAGTGATGCAGAGGGAGGGGCAACAGAGAGGTCCTGACCAGTTTTCAAGGCCTTTGCACAAAGTCGCTATATCCCGTTAGAGAGAGATCCCGCCCAGGCACGCCGGGGACACGCGGGCAATCCGGGCTGCCATCGGACATTTAAGAAGAAAAGTAGGGGAGAGCCTCGACCCCTGACCCCTCCGAACTACCCTATGTGTGACCTAGTGCTGCCCGACCCTTGTCCCCGAGACAGAGACGTGGCTCGGGGCTTGGATGGCCCCAGGGACACTCACCTGGATACCTTGGAAGTCCTGCTGCAGATCCTCCCAGTTGCGCAGGCAGTCGCCCAGCGGGTCCGGGGGCGGGGACTGCATGTCTTTGTCCACGCCACAGGCCGCGGGGAGCCGCGAGTGTGGAGGACGGAGCTGCAACCCCGGCCGGCCGGAGGAGCCTCCGCCACCGCCCCCGTCCGCTTCCGGGCTCGCGCCGCCGCGACTGCCAACGGGAAAAGGCCCGGCGTAATCTGCGCGCGAGCCCCGCCCCTAGGGGCAGCCAATCGGAGCCAGGGACAGGAGCTGGGCGGGGCCACGGGCCTGCAGGGCGTCTCCTGGAACCGAGAACAGATTTAGGCGTCCAGCATTTTACCAGCAAAGTCGGCTTCCTCGGACCATTCACAAACCAAGGCGACACGTGCTTCTAACACTTTGATTTTTTTTTTTTTTTTTTTTTTTTTTTTAGAAAGCGTCTTACTATGTATCCCTGGCTGGTCTGGAACCGAGAAATCCCCCTGCCTCTGCCTCCCCGCGTGCGGAGATTAGAAGCGTGAGCCAACTTGCCTGGCGCTTCATACACTTTTGTCCTTGAGAAGCTGCGCCTTTCTAGGGACAACTCTCATCTCACAGCTTTTACAGACACTCCTTTCCTGGCCCTGAGTTCTCCGTACTCTCCTCTGTCCTTAGCTTTTAGGCTGCCTCTCCTAAAATACACAACTTCCCACGTGTCTTCTGAAGCCTTACCAGTGGGGCTCTCCAGCTGCTGCGTCGCTAGTGAGCTTGCCTAGCATGGGGAAAGCTCGGAGTTCAATTTTCATCCAAGCACGATAGACAGCACGACATAATATAAACCAGATGCAGAGGCGTAGGCCAGTGATCCCAGCATTTGGAAGGTGCAGGCAGAAGGATCAGAAGTTCCTGGTCATCCTCAAGGACACTCACCCTACCACCCATATCACTATGAAAAGTTCTAGGAGGCAGATGATAGCTGACAATATTTTCTAAATGATTGACACCCTACGTTCTTCACCAGGCCCCCCCGCCCCCCATAAACACCTCCACCCCGAGCTGTTGGGAGTCTGAGGAAGTGCTTTTGGACAATTCCCTCTGGGACTTGTAGAATTTGAGCCCATAGGGTGGGTGGCTCGGTAGATAAGAATGCCTGCGGCCAAGTCTGGTGACCTCAATTTGATCCCAGGACCCACATTGTGGAAATAGAGAATCGTCTCAGCAACTTGTTCTCTGACCTGCACACATGTACCATGGCATGCCTAGACATACAAAACAAAGTGTAGGGGCTGGAGCGAAAGCTCAGCAGTTAAGAGTACTGGCTGCTCTTACAGAGGACCTGGGTCCAATGCCTAGATCTACATGGTGGTTCCCAACCATCTGTAACTTCAGTCCCAAGGGATTCAATCCCCATTTCTGGCCTTTGCTAATATCAGGTCCACATATGTGGTGCATAGACATACATGCAGGCAAAAAAATAAATGCATGCAAGGTACAATACAAAATTTTAAATACAGCGTAGTAAAAATGTGGAAGAAGTTGTGGACTCTGGGGGTTTGGGGATGTGGCTCAGTCAGCAGAATGCCTACACACTGAAGGCCTGGGCTTGCTTCCTAGTACCACAAAGTTGGTGCTGTGGTACAGGCCTGTATTCCTAGCAATTGGAAGAAGAGGCAAGAGAATCAAAAGTTCAATGCCATCCTCAGCTACATAGTGACTTCCACTCTATCCTGGGCTACATGAGACTCTGTCTCAAAAGAAAAGAAAAGAAAAAACGGGCATAGAATTTCTAGAAACCTGGGAGTGTGTGATGGGAGGGCCAGAGTATCTCCTTCACAATGAGCTGGGAACAGAGTCTATACCCAGGGACCCAGAGGCAGTGGTCAGAGCTCTGGCCCAGAATGTGGCCTCTGAAGTCTGGAGCATCCCTAAGGCTGGTGGGAGGATCTGCACCCTGTGATAGACACCCACTGTGACGGCTGGTCACAACACAACGGCTGGATGGGTGACATAAGTGTCGCTGAGCACCCCACGGCTGTGCCAGGAGCACAGTGGGATCGGTGCAGCTTGCCTCTAGGTATGGAGGTGTCTGAGGAGCCAGAGGGAAAAGGGCTTCTGCTCTGCTGAATGGACCAGGGCCTCAGGCCAGGCATGGTGGAAAACACCCGGAAACCCAGCACTTAGGTAAGAGGCAAGAAAATGTCAGGGCTAAGGATGGCCAGGGGTACATAACAAGTCGAGAGATGGCCCAGTGGTTAAGAGCACTGGCTGCTTTTCCAGAGGATCCAGGTTTGGTTCCCAGCACCATCTGTAACTCCAATTCCAAGGGGTGCAATGCCCCCTTTTGACATCTGTAGGTGCAAGGCATACACGTGATCCATAAACATACATGCAGGCAGGACACCTACACATAAAACAAGCACATCCAAGACAAACTCTAAAGATGTACAAAATGGATTAGAGGAACCAGTGTAGGGTTAGGTGTGTGCTTCAGCTGGGAGAGTGCCTGGCTAGCACAAACCCTGGGTCCATGCTCAGCACTGAGTAAACCGAAGTAGTGGTGTTCACTGTGGTCTCAGAAGAGTAGGGGTTTAAAGTCCTCTTCAGCTGCACAGAGCTCAAGGCCATCCCAGTATACATGAAACCTTGTCTCAAGAAATAAAAGGCCAAGCGCAAGGCCCTGGGTTCGGTCCCCAGCTCCGAAAAAAAGAAAAGAAAAAAAAAAAAAGAAATAAAAGGCTAAGGATGTATGTAACTCAATGACAGAGGGAGGGCTTGCCCAGTGTACAGGAGCCTGTGGTTCTCAACCTGTGGAGCCAGACCCCTTTAAGGGTCAAATGATCTTTTCACAGGGGTGAAAACACAGGTATTTACATTACAATTCATAATGGTAGCAAAATTACAGTTATGGAGTAGCAATGGTATAACTTTATGGTTAAGGTCACCATGGCATGAGGAACTGTATTAAAGAGCCACAGCATTAGGAAGGTTGAGAAGCACTCACTGCTCTAGGTTCAATCCTCAGTATTGGGGGAAACAACAACAACAACAACAACAACAGAACAGTCTTAAGATGCAGATATGAACCTCCAGACAGCAAAGGTCTTCTCCAGGACTACTCCAAACCCAGACTCCCAGCCCCCAAAAGTCCCAACCCAGACTCCTCAGAGACCATGGCTGGGTCACGGGCGAAGGTTAGTAGATAGGCTCAGAGATGTCCGTGAGATATTCCCCGTGGAGGGCTTTCTCCCACTCCAGCAGCTGAGCCACCAAGGCCCTATTCGGACGCATGTTGGTTTTGCATTTCTTCACATGGGCCCAGGACCTCTGTGAATGAAGAGATAAGGAAGGCTTCAGGAATGGTGTTGGGATGCTTCCAGACTAGATCACAGCCAGCTCCGGGGGGACAGGAGACACCTACCCAGAAGCCCACATGATAGCTTAAGACTAGATGTAGATACAGGGGCTGGGGTGCGGGTTCATTTGGTAGTGTGCTTTTGGAGCAAGCACGAGGAGCCGAGTTCAGTCCCCAGGACCCATGTTAAAAAGCTGTTTTGTGATCCCAGTGCTGGGGAGAGGAAGGGGGATTCTCACGGCTCACTGGCCTAACTGCCTGGCTTAATTGTAGAGTTCTAGACCATGTCTCAGAGAAGTGAGTGGGAGAGAAGGGGGAAGAGAGGGAGGAGGGGGGAGGAGGGGAAGAGAGACAGAGAAGAGATGGGAAGGGAAGGGAAGGGAAGGGAAGGGAAGGGAAGGGAAGGGAAGGGAAGGGAAGGGAAGGGAAGATGAGCCCAAGCCTCCTGATGATCCAAATTTAAGCCTAGTGACCTATATGGTGCAAGAAGAGGATTGACTTCTGCACATGTGCCTCTCTCTCTCTCTCTCTCTCTCTCTCTCTCTCTCTCTCTCTCTCTCTCTCTCAGGAACAGAGGGGAAAATAATTTAAGCATAGACAAGATAGCAGCTGGGGTGAAATCACCAGGGCAAGGAGCCCTAGGCACAGGCTGTGCCCTGGCAAACTCCTCGGCTTCTGACTCTTGTTTCCCATGGCTCCTATGAGACAGTGCATGCAAGCTCCCATGGGCAGGTCGACGCCAGGCTGAGCCTGGGACACATAGCAGCCTCAACAAAGGTTTGCACTGAGACTGGATGAATCACTGGAGAGGTGACAAGAACCATGGGCCAGTTTTCCGAAGAAGGAAATGCAAAGTAGCCTTCCTGCAGGTGCTGCATGCACAACAAGGTGCAGATCGGTCAATATGTGACTGAGGGTGCATGGCGAGCCTTCATCTGGGCTATAGACGGAGAGAGGAGAAAGGCTTTGGGGCTAGAGTGCTGCCTTGGAGATCAAGAACATGTACTGCTCTTGCAGAGGACTTAAGTTTGGTTCCCAGCACCCACACCAGGCAATTCACAACCTCCTTTACCTCTAGCTCCAGAAGATAGAATTACTTCTTCTGGCTTCTGAGGGCAACTCATGTGCACACAACTCCCCTCACCCCTACACACACACACACACACACACACACACACACACAGACACACACATACTCACACATGCATACACACATACACACACACATACACATACACACACACACATACACAGACATACACACACACAGACACACACACTCACACACAGACACACAGACACAGACACACATAAACATATACACACACTCACACACACATATACACAGGCACACACACAGACACACATAAACATATACACACACACAGACACACATAAACATACACACACACACTCACACACAGACACAGACACACATACACACACACACAGACACACATAAACATATACACACACATACACACAGACACAGACACAGACACACATACACACACACACTCACACACACACACACTCACACACAGACACAGACACACATACACACACATACTCACACACACATACACACAGACACACACACTCACACACAGACACAGACACACATACACATACACACACTCACACACACATACACACATACACACAGACACACACACAGACACAGACACACATACACACACTCACACACACATACAGACACACACAGACACACACACACTCACACAGACACAGACACACATACACACACTCACACACAGACACACACACATACACACTCACACACAGACACACAGACACACACACATACTCACACAGACACACACAGACACACATACACACGCTAGATCTAATAAACACAGCAAAACTGTAGAATAATAAATTCAACACATAACTGTCTGTTGTGCTTCTGTGTGCTAATAATAAACAGTAGAAAGGAGGAGGAAAAGGAAGAGAAGGAGAAAGAAGACAAGAAATCAAGGGCCTGGAGAGATGGCTCAGTAATTCACAGCACTTGCTGCTCTTCCAGAGGACTCAGGATCACTTCCCAGCAACCACACAGTCCAACCACTTGTGATGACAACTCCTTCGTGTCTGATGCTTTTGGCATGTGCACACACAAATAATAAAACATCTAAAAACAAAACTGGACATCCTGGCGCAGGTCTGCCTCCCCAGTGCAGGAGGTGGATGCAGAAGCTCAAGGTCTTCCTTGGCTATATACTGAGGCCTGGGCTACAGGGATCCCAGTGTGAATAAAAACACACTGAGATGATAGGGACGGAATAGCCAGTAAGCCCAGCATAAAGGAAGCTGACAAGACGAGAGGCTAGAGTCTGAGGCCAACCTAAACTACATAGTGAGAACCTGTCTCGAAAGACAAACGAAGGCAGTAAACAGTGCGATGTGTCTGGTGCAGGGAGCAGAGCCATCCTGCTCTAAGTTTTACTAGACACTGGCTGTGTCAGGACAGGCCAAGAAGGTCCCCCCACCCTGCCCCCGCTACACACCTCAGCTCATAACACATCTGCTGGGACTCTCACAGGCTTGTGAGACTCATCCTGCTTAACCTGGGACAGAAATGTGATGCACCTGCCAGGGTGAGGGTCAGCAGGCTCTGGTGTTAAGGCCACAAGGCCGTGCTCTTCCTGCTACCTCGGGGCCAATAGGCTTTGGATCCCAGCCATACTATCTGTAACTGTGCAGCTCAGGGACAGTACCCACACTCAGCATGTCTGGGAAAAGCTGGGGAACAGAACAGTATCTAAGCTGCAAGGTCGTTGTGAGTGTGCCATCATATATAAAGAACTAAAAGGGCCAGGGACGGTGGGACAAGGCTACAACTCTAACACTCAGGAGGCTGGGGCGGGAAGAAGGATTGTGACTTCCAGCCTGCGGTTACCTCATGAGTTCCCTGTAAGCCTGAATTGTATAGCCAACTGCAGATGGGCCCAGTTATATAGTGAGTTCCAGGCCACCATGAACTACATGGGAAAATGTATGCAACATAGGAAGCCTATCTTAAAAGGAGGTGGCACCAAATGGGGGCTAGAGAGATGGCTGTGAGGTTTAGAGCAATGGCTGCTCTTCCAGAGGTACCAGGTTCAATTCCTGGCACCTACATGGTGGCTCACAAGTGGATGTAACTCCCTTTCTTCTCCTCTGGGGACACTGCATGAATGTTGTGCACAAAACACAGGTAGAGAAATACCAGTACACATAAAATAAAAATAAGCAGTTGGGTGGTGGTGAGCAGAGGCAGGTGGATTTCTGAGTTCAAAGCCAGCCTGGTCTACAAAGTAAGTTTCAGGACAACCCAGGTTACAGAGAGAAACCCTGTCTTGAGTGAATAAATAAATTATTTATCATGTTGTATATAGGGTGTACATGTTGTATATATGGTGTACATGTTGAATATAAGGTATACATGGTGTATATAGGGTGTACATGTTATATAGGGTGTTCATGTTGTATACAGGGTGTACATGTTGTACATAGGGTACACATGGTGTATATCGGGTGTTCATGTTGTATATAGGGTATACATGTTATATATAGGGTGTACATGTTGTATATAGGGTGGGGTGCACATGCCAATGTACACCTGTGGAGCCCAAATGT
Source organism: Rattus norvegicus (assembly GCF_021556685.1). Lineage (NCBI taxonomy): Eukaryota > Metazoa > Chordata > Mammalia > Rodentia > Muridae > Rattus > Rattus norvegicus. The sequence continues at coordinate 27,941,816 of NC_141545.1, read as the reverse complement.
GGAGTCAAGTCTCTCTTTCCAGCTTTACCTAGGTTCCAGGTACTGAACCCAGCCAGCCAGGCTTACAGACAAGGACTTTAACTGCTCAGTCACCTTGCCAGCTGCTTCTCACAGATCCTTAACGAGCACAGATACCAGAGGGTTCAGCATGCCCATTGCACAGACGGAGTCTGCCTCAGCACAACAGCTCCATGTCAGCCTCCTGCGGGCAAGCCCCGGCTAAGTTACGTCAGTGAGCCACCAGCCATGGCAAGTGAGCAGCAGGCGTTCCTGCTGACAGCAAAGGTCGCTGAATATCTCTTTGGCAGAGTTACCCAGAAGGCATCTCTGGGAAGAGTGCCAGTGTTAGGACTTCCTAAAGAGGACAAAGATGGCTACTCCAAAGACAAGTGCCAGGGTTCCTCCAGAATCCAGGCTCACCTGGGCCTGGGGGGCTCCAGCACCTGCCACTGGCAGGGACAAGCAAAGCAGACAGCGAGGGCTGAGCACAGTCTTTGGGCCCTGGCTTAGCTAGGGAAGGAGCCAAGCCAGAGTGGCTTGTTTTCCCTGTCCCAACCCACCCTGGCTAGGAGCCTCAGACTACTTAGATGTGGCCAGAAGGACTAAAACTGTCCCAGCTGGATGGCTCAAATGCTTTTTTTGGGGGGGCGGTGATTTCCCAGTGCTAGGTGCAGATCAAACTCAGGCTCTTTGGATTCCAGGCAAGAGCACTATGGCCACTCACTGGAGTACTCCAGCAAAGAGCACCCAGCAGCTCCTGCAGGCTCTCTTTGGGGATATCGTAGTACTTTTGCACAGAGCCACACAGCTCAGGTGGAATCTGGAGGTTCTTTAGAGTCTGTTCATGCCCCTGGAGCCTACAAGCAGGCTGTGACGAGCACAACCAGGACATGCCAGGACATGCTCCAGCCTGATATCTGCCATGGCTCCCTCTGGTGTGGCTATACATGCTCCTGCTTTTCTGTCCCTCTGCTTTCAAGGAGGACTGGAGGGAGGGAGAGAGGAAGGAAGGGAGGGAGGGAAAGGAAGGATAGATTAACTGGCTGAAGTGCAGCCAACCCAGTCATTCTGTGGCTCCATGAAATTCTTAGGACAAACCCAAACTCCCTTGGGGACTGTGGCCTGTGGCCATTAATTTCAGTTCCAAGCTTGGCAGGGTCTGGAATCACGCAGACGGGAGTCTCCATGAGGGTCTGTCTAGAATAGGTGGGACTGTGGGGCTGTCTGCAGGAAGTTGTCTTGATTGTGTCCACTGATGAGGAAGACTCCTATTTTATGGTGGGCAGGACGATTCTCTGGCTGGGACCCTAGACTGGAGAGCGTGGAGAAAGTGAGCAGAGCTGCAGCAGGCTTCCCTCTCTGTGCTTCCTCACACGGATATAAGGTGGCCAGCTGCTGCAGGCTCCGGCTGCCTTGACTTCCCCACCACTGTGGATTATAACCTGGAAATGTGAGCTAGAATAAGCTCTTTCTCCCTTCAGCTGCCTTTGTAGAGTATTTTATCACAACAGAAAAGGAAGCTAAGGCTGGAGCGACTGCTCAGGCCAAGAGCAGTTTACGCTGCTATAGCAGAGGGCCAGTTCCCAGATGCATGTAACTCCAGCTCGAGGGGATCTGATAAACACACACATAGACACGCACATACACACATACACCCACACACACGCCCGCGCGCGCGCAGGCAGACAAACAGAGACAAGAGAGAATTAAAAAGTAAAACAAATCGCTTTAGCTTTAGAAGTGGAAGTATAATAAATCTCTGTAGTTGTTTGTTAGAAAAATAAACACCTAAGACAATGGCCGTACAGGAGAACTGCACCCAGAGACTGGCCTGGCTGGGAAGCTGCTCTGAAGCTCCTGGTCTAAGCAGAGGGACCTTACTCTTGAGCACTGTGGATTGGGTAACATCTAAACTCCGGACTTCTCCTCCCTGACTCTTTTCCATTTACCCTAAAGGTAAGACCCTATGGCAGGACTATAGTCTAAAGTATGCCCAGATCCAGCTCAGACTGCAGGGTGCTTGTGTTTCGGTTCTTTGTTTTGTTAATTTTTCTTTTAAAGATTTGTTTGTTTTATGTAAGTGCACTGTCATTGTCTTCAGACACACCAGAAGAGGGCAAAGATCCCCATTACAGATGTTTTTGAGCCACCGTGTGGTTGCTGGGAATTGAACTCAGGACTCTGGAAGAGCAGTCAGTGCTCTAACCACTGAACCATCTCTCCAGCCCCGTGATTCAGTTCTTGCCCAGGGAAGAATACTTTTTTTATACAGATGGGATTTCTCTGTGTAGCCCGTGGAACTCTGTAGAGCAGGCTGTACTCAAATTCACAGAGCTCTACCTGCCCCTGCCTCTTGAGTGCTGAGATTAAAAGTATAAACAGACCACCCTGCCCAGCTTGGACCCAGAGCCTTTTGCAAGCCAGATAACCAATGTCCCAGTGAACCGCCAGCCCCAGCTCCGTGACACACACATACCTTCAGGGTCTCCTCATTATAATGCATGAGGAAGGCCACCACAGCAGCAACACTGCGGCTGATGCCCCGTGTAGAAAAGACCAGAATCACAGATCGGAGCTTGAGGTGAAGTTCTGCAAAAGGAAGAGAGAGAGAGAGAAGGGCTGTGCATGGCACTACCTTGTGGGCCACTACTCAGTGGCCATCAGGAGACCGTCCTTGTAGGCCTAGTAGCACAGGCTGGAATCCTAGGTATTCGGAGGCTAAGAGGAAAAAAGGCTGAAAGTTCAAGGTCAGTCTAAGCAACCCAGGGAGACACTGTCAAAAGTAAAAAGAGGGGCTGGGGATTTAGCTCAGTGGTAGAGCGCTTACCTAGGAAGCGCAAGGCCCTGGGTTCGGTCCCCAGCTCCAAAAAAAAAAAAAAAAAAAAAAAAAAAGTAAAAAGAAAAAGAGGACTGTACGTCCTAGAATCCCCCAGTGACAGGCTGGGGGCGTGGCTCAGTGGTAGAGCCTCTGCCTAGAATCCCCCAGTGAGGGGCTGGGGGCGTGGCTCAGTGGTAGAGCCCCTGCCTAGAATCCCCTAGTGAGGGGCTGGGGGCGTGGCTCAGTGGTAGAGCCTCTGCCTAGAATCCCCCAGTGACAGGCTGGGGGCGTGGCTCAGTGGTAGAGCCTCTGCCTAGAATCCCCAGTGAGGGGCTGGGGGCGTGGCTCAGTGGTAGAGCCCCTGCCTAGAATCCCCCAGTGAGGGGCTGGGGCGTGGCTCAGTGGTAGAGACCCTGCCTAGAATCCCCAGTGAGGGGCTGGGGGCGTGGCTCAGTGGTAGAGCCCCTGCCTAGAATCCCCCAGTGAGGGGCTGGGGGGTGTGGCTCAGTGGTAGAGCCCCTGCCTAGAATCCCCCAGTGAGGGGCTGGGGGCGTGGCTCAGTGGTAGAGCCCGTGCCTAGAATCCCCCAGTGAGGGGCTGGGGGCGTGGCTCAGTGGTAGAGCCCCTGCCTAGAATCCCCCAGTGAGGGGCTGGGGGCGTGGCTCAGTGGTAGAGCCCCTGTCTAGAATCCCCCAGTGAGGGGCTGGGGGCGTGGCTCAGTGGTAGAGCCCCTGCCTAGAATGCCCCAGTGAGGGGCTGGGGGCGTGGCTCAGTGGTAGAGCCCCTGCCTAGAATGCCCCAGTGAGGGGCTGGGGGCGTGGCTCAGTGGTAGAGCACCTCCCTAGGATCCCCCAGTGAGCGGCTGCGGCATGGCTTAGAGGTACAACACTTACCTAGCTTGTGTTCCACCCTGGTTGTAGACCTCAAGTAGAAAAAAAAAATTAAAAAGTGGAAGTGGTGAATTGCTGGGCAAATGAGGGATGGTGGAAGCTAGTGTCCCACTCCTAGCCACTGGGGCCATATTGGTACCATGTTGGCAGTCAAGACCCCTGACCTGACTCAGCTTAGCTCTGCCCAGGAATCTTGCTTCTTCTAGTCAACTCTAATCTAACCTTGGGAATGGCAGAAAGATCGATCTGCCTTTGTTGCACAAAGCAGCTGATGGGCATTGCTATGCCAAGTTGGAGACCAGAGCAGAGCCAAGTAGACACATGAAGCATGATGGGAATCAGAGCTGGATGGGGGAAGGGGGACCCTTCCTTACTTTACTCCACTCTCTAACTAGCACTGAGCACAGAAGTAGAAAGAGAAACATTTCTGAGGCCCCAGACCCCACAGAGGAGCAGGTACCCTAAACATGGCACCATGACCAGTGTCTTCGCTGTATGACTAGCTCCCAAGGATTGGCCATCTAGCTGAAGGACAATCAGGTACAGAGTGGTTCTGTTATGGCGGAGGGCGGAGGCACTCTTAAGCTGCTAATGTACGTATGACTGAGGGCTTCTGAGAAGCTGAATGTGTTAAGAGTTTATATTCTTTCTAAGTCCTGGCGGTCTCAAGCAGAGAGACAGAGACTTGTCAACACACAGAGAAGGTTCCCTGATCTGGAAATTCTCCTTACCTATAAAATGACTGATGTGGCGGAAAGAGGGAAAAAGTATGGAGTCTGGAGTATCCTCAATCTTGATATGCAGGAGCTTGTCCACATTGCCTACAAAACTGAAGGAATGCAGCACAGGTGAGTATCTGTTTCTGCCTTACTAGAGCATACTTTCCAGGAGGGAGGCTTCTTAACATTCAGGAAGTAAAGGAAACTTACAAAGCTCAGGAATAAGCAACATGTAAGCTCCAGGAATTTCCTGAAACTTAAAAGATTCACAAGGCCCCTCCCCAAGCTATGCAGGCAGTAACAACTACAGGTGAGAGGAGACTCTGGCCTGAGGAGCTGAATGTGAGTCATGCAGGTAGCTCCAGGGTCCCACCTATCATGAATCCTGATTCAGCTGCTTGTGAGTCATCCATGTTCCTGTAAGTCACCTCCCTACATGCGAACCTGTTAAGTAACTGCAGTAAACTCACTGGTTCTCTATGTTGGACTTTGGTGGTGTCCTTACTTTTAGTCTGTCACCAGTGTTCTATCCAGGGTGAGTAGATGTTTCTCCACATCTCCCCAGGAAAAGTCACATGACACATGGGGGATCAGCCAGCCCCACTGTAGTGTAGCGTGTAATTTCCACAACACCAGATGGGAATGATTGGGGGCTGACATCAGGATGACAGGATCTAGTAGAAATAGTACCTGGAGGCTGGGGATGGCTCCATTGATAAAGTGTTTACCAGGCAAGCATCAGGATCTGACTTTGATTCCCAGCCCCTACAAAAAAGCCAGGCTTGGTGGTCTGCAATTGGAATTCCAGCACTGGGCAAGTCCATCCCTGGCCTCACTGACCAACCAGCCTGGCCTATTTGGTGAGTTCTAGGCCAGTGAGAGGTCCTGTCTTTTAAAAGCTGTGGATAGCTCCCACAGAATGACACTGGAGACAGTCATCTGGTCTGCACAGATAGCTACACACATGCACGTGCACACAGAGAATGTCTGACTTCAGAATTTGCCGGTGAGGGGCTGGTGGTGTGGTCTAAGCACTCTGCTAGATCCCTCCACTGCAGGAAGGAATGGGGCATACTCACCAGGTGAGCATTGGCCAGTGTGGGAGAGACCTGTACTTAATCTTTAGTACTACTGTGGCAAAAACAGTCACAACAGACTGTGGCAGAAAGAAACACATAAACAAGTGACTCTTAACCAAAAACAAAAGCATGGGCACAGGGACTGTCCAGGCAACAAAACGTCTACTGTACAGCATAAGGACCTGTGCCACAATCTCTAGCATCCACACCAAAAAAAAAAAAAAAGCTGGGTTAATGGGGGCACACATCTGGAAACTTAGGGCTGGGGCCACAGAGACAAATCTCCAAACTTGCTGGCCAGCCAGAGTATCCAGTCCATGACACCAGGTACAGTAAGAGACCTATTCTTACAAAGTAAAGTGAAGAATGACAGGGGAAGGTGGTCAACATTAACACATGGCCTCCATCTGCTCAGACATCTGCACACACACACACACACACACACACACACACACACACACACACACACACACCAATAGTACCACCTTTACTTACTAGGGTGTTGTCTCCAAGGAGATATTGACATGTGCTTTAATTTTCAAGTCCTTGTGCATCTTAGCATTACAGGCCTGACTGAGTTTGCCCAGGAAGACTTTGCCAGGAACTATCTCAATTGGGTATGGCAGGAAGGCATCCAGTTCCTGGACAGGGAAGAAAGAAGGCTGCCTGGGAATACACCCACCAAAGGTAACTGGAACGTGAGGCTCAACAGGTAAGCTCAGAAGAGCAATCTAAGACAGTGACGGAGACACTGGCAATGAATACTTCACAAGAAGGCAGAGGTATCAGTACATAAACGGGTCTCCACCATGACATCCCCTTCCCTCATGGTACCTGTTTGCACCTGACCATACACACAAAGGTCAGAATTGACAATCTGTGACCCAGACCTGTCCAGCTGAGGTTACTGCTTGCTGCCAAGCAACTTGAATTCAATCCCTAGGCCCCACATGGTGAAAGAAGAGAATCTGACATACATATATGTACCATGGTGTGTGTGTGTGTCTGTGTGTGTCTGTGTGTGTATATGTGTCTGAACACACACAGACACACACACACAGAGGCATACATGCACTTGCAACACAAAATAAATCATTATTATCAGAAAAAAGAAATCTAGCAACATCTTTGGTACAAAATACTGAAAACGAAAAGGTTTACTTTGGCTCTCAGTTTTAGGGAGACTTTAATCCTCCATGGTAGGAAGGCCTGGTGGTGTGGTCCTTCCGTGGCAGTGAGGAAAGGTGCCACAGAGCAGGAAGCAGGGTTAGTGGCCAGGACCAGAGCTGAGTGTAATGTTTAAGGCCCACCCCCAGGACCTTCTTCCAGCAGACAGGCCCCTGCCTCCCGAAGGCTCTGCAGCCATCCGAGGAGGGCCTCTGGCTGGAGAACAAGTGCTCAAAGCACACGCCTATGGGAGAACATTTCAAAGTCAAACTGTACACTGACTTAGCACACGGCCTTCACAGAAACCACACCCCACTCTAGGCTCCATTCCGATGCTTGGCCAAAACCACAGACTCTTCACAATCAAAATAGCAGCATCCCCAGTAAGTCTTTAATCTTCCCTCCAACATTCCACAAGCCATCATTTGCACTGTTCTCAACATTATCTTCCAAGCTCCTACAGAACATCCCACAGAGCTCTTAACACCCCAATGGCTCTTCCAGCCCAAAGTTCCAAAGTCCTTTCACAGTCCTCCCCAAAACATGGTCAGGCTGTCACAGGAATACTCCACTCCCAGTATCAGTTGGTCTTAGTCAGAGTTTGTATTCCTGCACAAACATCAGGACCAAGAAGCAAGCTGGGGAGGAAAGGGTTTATTCAGCTTACACCTCCACATTGCTGTTCATCCCCAAAGGAAGTCAGGACAGGAACTCACACAGGGCAGGAACTTGGAGGCAGGAGCTGATGCAGAGGCCATGGAGGGATGTTACTTACTGGCTTGCTTCCCCCGGCTTGCTAAACTTGCTTTCTTTTAGAACCCAAGACCGCCAGCCCAGGGATGGCACCACCCACCATGGGCTGCCCCACCCCCTTGATCACTAGTTGAGAAAATGCCTTACAGCTGGGTCTCATGGAGGCATTTCCTCAGAGGAGGCTCCTTTCTTTGTGATAACTCCAGCTTGTGTCAAGTTGACACACAAAACCAGCCAGCACAATGTGTTAGCCCAGTCTGTCATTATGGACTACACCCCACCAGTCGCCCTAGGCTTGTTTCTCCAATCTGATTTCCCATGCCCTCTATTCCCATCTTCTCTTCCTCCGTCTCCATTTACCTGTCAGTCTCCAGCCTCACTTCCTAGTAGCCTATGTGTAGCTCCTGCCTCACCTGGGGCATCCAGATGACCTTCTGGGTCCGGAAGAAGTGGTACAAGCCAGAGAAGCATTCATAGCCCCCTCTGAGGATATAGACAGGTTGGCGGGTAAAGTGGATGAGGATTTGTCCAAATTCCACAGCAGGTCCAGGTAAGAGTTCTACAGGCAGAAACCAAAGAGGTGCAAAGTGTTATTTACCATTTGTCTGGTGTGAGAATGGATGGCCACCTCCACTGAAAACAATTACTCAGAAACCAACGTTAAGGGCCACATAAAATAAAATCAGAAAAAAATCTGAGTCAAGGATAGAGAGGAATGTCACAAGTGGAACTTTGTTTCAAAGTTTTAGAAATATTTATGGTTGTTTTGCCTGCATGTGTGTCTGGCACCACATGTGTGTAGTGGCTGTGGAGGCCAGGAGGAGGTAACTGGAGCTACGGACTACTTGTGCCCTGGGGATCAAGCCCAGGTCCTCTGGAAGAGCAACCAGTGCTCTTAATCACTGAGCCATCTCTCCAGGGTCAAACTGTTATTATTGGTAATTATGTGTGTGTGCGAGTTTGTGCACAGGGTACAGGTGCCCATAGGAGCCAGTCCAGGGCTCCCAGCTCAGTAAGATCACCAGAGCCAGAGACACAGATGGTTGTGAGCCACCTGACAAAGGTTCTGGGAGCTGAACTTGGGTCCTCTGCAAGAGCAAAGGTGCTCAGCTGCTGATCAGCCCCACATGAAACCTTATATGGCTGAATCATTCCATTCTGTGGATGTACCATGTTCAGTTTGACCCAGTCACAGGCTTTTTAAGACCTCTGTACTGAGTGAACACGCGTTTTTGTGTGATGTTTTCCTTCTGGAGGACGTTTCTCAACACCTCTGACAGTCCCCACTGCTTTCTTTACACTCTCTTCTTACAGTTGCACTTCGCTTGAGTTAGGTTTTGTTTTGTTTTGTTTTGGCTGGCTGGTTGGTTTTGTTTTGTTTTTTGTTTTTTGTTTTTTTGAGACAGTTTCTCTCTGTAGCTCTGGCTGTCCTGGAACTTGCTCTATAGACCAGGCTGGCCTTGATATCAAAGATCTGCCTATGTCTGCCTTCCAAGTGCTCAGATTAAGATTAAATGTGTGCCAATAATGCCTGGCTTTGGGTTAGTTTAATTTTGTAAGATTTCATTTTTAATGGTGTGTGTGTGTGTGTGCATGTATATGTGTGCCCACATGTGTGTGTGTGTGTGTGCCCACATGATGTGTGTGTGTGCCCACATGATGTGTGTGTGTGTGCATGTATATGTGTGCCCACGTGATGTGTGTGTGTATGTGTGTGTGTGTGCGCACATGTGGAAACAGTCATGTTGCAGGAGTCCATTCTCTTCCTCCATCATGTGGGTCCCTCACTGGGACTCTTTTTATGGTTTGCTATAAATTTAAACCTCAAACCCTTTAGAATTATGCTATAATATGAATAATATTCATTACCCATTTGTCTAAACCTAAAATCACCCAGGACACTGGGGGATATATCTCTGAGTACAAATGAGGGTGTTTCTGGGGAGAATTAACTGAGGAGGGAAGATCTACCCTCAATGTGGGGCACCGTTTCATGGCCTGGGGTTGGGACAGAATAAAGAGGAAATGGAGGAACAGTGACTGCAGACCAAACCTTCTGAAACTGTGAGACAAAATCACTCTGTTCTTATAAACTGTTAGGTCTTCTGTCACAGCAGCATGAAAATAACTAATACAGACCTCATGCCACTTCTACAGAAAATCTGCATAACGCTGCCTCCACGAAGACACCCTGACCCAGGAACATTGGTTGGCAGACCAGAGCCTGCCATCAGGAGAAGGGCATGGGCTCTGTCCCCCAAATTGACTTCTGGGGCTGGGGAGATGGCTCAGACAGCAGAGTCAGGAAAGTCTGAGGACCTGAGTTCTGTCTCCAGAACCCACACAAGAACACTGGGTTCTGTGGTGTATGCTGTAATCTCATCAACCGTCTCATCAATGAAGATATGCAGATCCCTGGGGCTCCACGGCAGGCTAGCCCAGCTGAACTGGTGACTTATACATAAGGAGAGGGTCTCAAAAAGTAAGGTAGGGCCAGGAAGACAGTTCAGTGCGGAAAGGTGCCTGTCACCAAGTCAGATGGTCAGGCCCTGATCTCAGGACTTCTAAACAAGCTCTGTAACACATCTGCCCTCAATAAATTATATCTAGATAGATAGATAGATAGATAGATAGATAGATAGATAGATAGATATAAAATTTTAAAACGTTTAGAAGGAGAACAGCATCTGAGGATCAACACCTAAGGTTTCCATGTGTATACGCACTCATGTGCACCCACACATACACACAATAAAATCAACTAGGGAAGAAAAATTAATTAGTTTTATTAAACAAACTGAACTTTTGTTCCTGAAGACAAGGACACTTCCAGAAGGGACTTCTGAGAACATAAGTGTCAGGGAGCTGTCCAGGGGATAAACCTGTGTCTATAAACCATGATGGAAGAAAACTTGTGGGCATCGGGTAGAATTCATCCCCCTCCCCATGGGGCCTGGCTCAGAAGTCCCAGATCCAGACCGTAGGTTACAGGGCACCAGCCATGTTTCTCTTGAGCAAGAGACAACTGGGTCAGAAGCCACAGGGGAGTTGGAATGGCAGTCCCAGGCCACATCAATGCTGTTACCTTTAGCCTAGATGTCTGCCTCTCCACTGCTAGAGACTTACAGTGCACAACTATAAGGTCAACATTAGAGACAGCTGGGGACTCCCAGAGTCTGATCAACTTGCCAGTTTCAGGAGCTATCACACTTACTGTTTCAGAAAAGGCTGTTTGTGAGAAACAGTAGCTGGGCATATTGGTGCATACTTGCAATCCCAACATGCACGAGACTGAGGCAGGAGGATGACAGATTTGGGATCCCTTGTCCTCAGCCTTACCAATGGTGGACTGCAGATGTGCACTACCACACCTGACTGAAAGATAACATTTTAGCACTCCCGGTTTCACAAAGGCATCTGTTTGCTTTGTTTTGTTTTTTGTTGTTGTTTTTTGGAGACAAGAGTCTCACTACATAGCCCTGGCTGGCCTACATACTACTCCCTATGTAGATCAGGCTGTCCTTGAACTCACAGAGATCTGCCTAATACTGTTTCTTGAATGCTGGGATTAAAGGTGATGCCACCAGCCCCTCTCCCCCAAATCATCACTTTAATTGAGGAAAGTTACCTACAGTGGAAATGTTACATTTGGCTGTGTTTGCTTTCTGAGTGTGAAACTCAATAGCACAATGCCACCCCTTATAGAGTAAAAGTGTTTTTAATCATACTTACTTACATGTGTGGGGGGACATGCATCTGCCAGAGCATGTATATGGAAGTCAGAGGACAACTTGTGATGGTTCTTTCCCTCCATGCCGGTCCCAGGGATGAAACTCAGGTTGTCAGGCTTGGCAGCCAGCATCTTTATTGCTGAATCACCTAAGCAGCCCGTTCTTCGGGCTCCAGGGTCCAGTTTGTAGTCCTGAAACTGTGAACAGGCTGAGTAGATGGTGCACACCTGCAATTCCAGCACTGGGCAGGTGGTACACACCTGCAGTTCCAGCACCGGGCAGATGGTACACACCTGCAGTTCCTTCCAGCACTGGGCAGGTAGAGGCAAGGGGCTCAGAAGTACAAGCAACAGTGATGTTGAGGCCAGCCTGGGCTACATGAGACCCTGTCTCAAAAAAGCCAGAGAGATGGCTCAAAAAGTAAAAAGACACTTGCTGCCAAGTCTGATCACCTGAGTTTGATTCCTAGGACTTAAATGGCGGAATCCACATGTATTATGGCATGCGTCATACCATACATACAATGCCATACCATCCATCCATCCATACATACATACATACATACATACAGCATAATTTTCAAAGAGTTTTAATTGTGTATCTGGGCTTGGGAGTGCACGGCCCCTCACACCGGATGGGTCAGATGTCCTGCAGCTGTAGTTACAGATATTGTGAGGCACCCTACACAAATGCTGGGACTCCAAGTCAGGTCCGATGAAGACCAGAGCTCTTAACTGCTGAGCCATCTCTCCAGTCCAACATAAACAAACATATGGACAAACAAAAAAGGTTAAGGATATAGCTCAGTTGGTAGAGAGCTGGCCTAGCATCCCCAAGGCACTGGGTCATCCCCAGCACTGCATGTGACATGGTGTCATGGCCTATGCCTGTAAAACTGGCACTCAAAAGGAGGAGAAAGAGGACCAGAAGTTCGAGGTCATCCTCAGCTATATAGTGAGTTTGAGGCTAGCTGGGCTACAAGAGGCTCTGATTTAAAACTAGCAAATATAAACTGTAGCACAAAGGAAAAGATATTTCCAAGCCAAAGAAAGACCACTTAGAAGTCTAGACCGCAGGTGTTGTTAAAGGTGGGGCCTCAGCGCCACCTAGTGGCACAGAGTGTCAGTGGCCACCCTCACCTGTCAGCATGGGCCATCACCCCAAAACTATGGGCTGAAAAAGAGAATAAACCAGCTTCAAAACTTTAATTAAGGGGTTGGGGATTTAGCTCAGTGGTAGAGTGCTTGCCTAGCAAGCGCAAGGCCCTGGGTTCGGTCCCCAGCTCCAAAAAAAAAAAGAACCAAAAAAAAAAAAACTTTAAATGTCCTGTAACTGACTACATGTTTTTAGGGAATCTTCTGATTTGTACTACTTTATTCATTTATGTGTGTGTATGCATGTGTATGTGTACATGACATACACATGTGGATATCGGAGGACTACTCTTAGGAGTAAATTCTCTCCTTCCACTGGGTCCTGGGGATCACACTCAGGTTGTTAAACCTGGTGGCAAGTGCGCTTGCCTGCTGAGGCACCCTGCTGCACCCCACACACATGCATAGCAGCGAGGATTGGACCTTAGGCCTTGAGCATGGGTGCATGGGAGGCAAGTGTTCCACCACTGAGCTACACCCTGGACAAATTTTATGTATTTGCTGCCTGAGATAAAGTTTCACTATGTAGCCCTGACTGTCCTGGAACCTGTTCCGTAGAACAGGCTGGCCTCTCACTCACAGACACACACCTGCCTCTGCTCCTGAGTGTTGAGACTAATGGTGTGCTAGCTGTCTGTTTATTTATTTGACTATTTACTTTGAGACAGGGTCTCTGGGACCCCAACCTACCTTGAACTTGCTGTGTGTAGCTGGCAGCAGCTTGGAGTGTCTGCTCCTTCTGCCTCCACATCCAAGTGTGTCCCATCGCACCCCGTTTATGTGCTGGAGTGGACAGGGCTTCCTGCATGCTAGGCGAGCACTCTCCGACTAAGCTACAGTCCGCCCAGTCTTTTGTTTGTTTGTTTTCATTTGAAATGAAATGAAACGGTCTCACTCTGCTGTCCTCAAGACAGGGTAATCCTCCTCGTGCTTCGACTCCCAGTGCGGGGACTGCACTCACCACCCACCACACCTGACCCCAGCTGACACTGGGGTTATAACCTCTAGGGAAACACTGGGTCTCCTGGAGGAGTGGCCCTGAATTCTGAACCCAAAGATGTGATAATAAACAGTTTGTCATTTAGGGCCACTGGGTTTCAGACCATTTGTTGTGTGCAGCCATAGAGGGCTCACTGCTAGGCATGTGAGCGATTTCACCTTTTCCTCCTGTCTTTCGTGTGTGTGTGTGTGTGTGTGTGTGTGTGTGTGTGTGTGTGTGTGTGAGAGAGAGAGAGAGAGAGAGAGAGAGAGAGAGAGATGCAGGTGTGTGTATGTCATATGCAGGTGTGTGTGCATGTTTTTGCATGTGTAGATGTGCACATGTTGCAGAGATGGCTTAGTTAGTAAGTTGAGGGCCTGAGCTCCACCCCTAGAGCCTGTGGAAGAGCCAGGTACAGTGGCACACTTTTGCAATGCTAGCACCAGAAAGGTAGGGACAGGTGGCTTCCTGGGACTCACTGGCCAGCCAGCCTAGCCTTCTTGACAGTCTCCAGGCCAGCAGAGACAGTCCTAAAGAGCAAGGCACTTGAGAACTGACGCCTGAGACTGACCCTCTCTCCACAGGCCTGGGCACACAGACACACACACACAGAAGTAAAACAGAGAAATCTTTCTTTCCTCCGTTGCTTTCCTCAGGTAATGTGGTTACAGCCACACAAAAGTGAGGAATACTGTACTGTCCACTATTACTCCTGTAGTTCTAAGTACCTCCCTGGGAAGGCTGGGGTGTGGCTCAGTTGGCAGAGTGCACTCAGGAACCAGAGGGAGGCCTTCCAGAAAGCCGGGGCTACACACTCTTTCTTTCTCGGTTTCTCTGTGCTGTCCTGGAACTCTTGCTCTGTAGACCAGGCTGGCCTCAAACTCAGAGATCCACCTACCTTTGCCTCCTGAGTGCTGGGATTAAAGGTGTCCATCATCACAACCCAGCTTGAGAAACTCTTTCTCAAACAACAACACCAAAAAGACAAAAATTACCAGAGTCGTCCTCCTTGCCCTCTTTTTCTTCCTCCTCTTCCTCCTCTTCCTCCTCATACCGCGGCCGTATGCTCAGCTCCAGGGAACTGGTGTTGCTGTCGTACACGATGCAGTACTTCACACACTCCAGATCTACAGACTCTGGGATGAGGTACTGATGATCTCTCTGAGGAAACCACAAATATATGTTGCCAAGGAGTTCAGCTGGCTATGCTGTCCCTGTACAACACCCAGAAGACAAGACTGAGGCAGGGGTTGGGGGTCCTGATGATCCATGAGCTGGAAACACCATTAACAGATGGGAGAGTCTCTTGACTCCCCAAGGGGTCTCCCCTACCCACCACTAGGAAGGACAAAAGCAGGTGATTACGCTGGAGATGGCCCGGCTGGAGAATGGCAGGTGCATCGCTGGGGGCATAGCCCATCAGAGTTGCTGGGACTGGATGAATGTTGGCAGGAGACCCAAACCCAAAACCATGCATGAAGATGATAAGGAGAAGGCTTGGGTGCTGAGGCACAAGTCCCAAGTGAGCGAGTGTCACCAGAACTGTGAGATCAAATGCAGGCTGTGGGACAGCAGGACTTGGGTCTCTTGTTTAGGCTCTAATTGTATTACTATCTCACTGCTGTGACAGAGTACCTGACAAGAGCAGCTTACGGAAGGAGGATCCATTTTGGTTCACAGTTTAAGGGTAGAGTCAGTTGTGGTAGATGAGGTGTGGCTGCCAGAGCGTGAGGTGGCTGCTCACACTGTTCACAGTGAAGCAGAGAGGTGAATGTGCCGCTCAGCTGGCTTCCTTTTGGGGGGTGGGTAGAGGTGGAGACAAGGTTTCTCTGTGTAGCCTTGAATGTCTCAAAACTCACTCTAGACCAGGCTGGCCTGGAACTCACAGGAACCACCTGCCCCCGCCTCCTGAGTGCTGGGATAAAAAGCATGTGCCACCATCACTCAGTCTGGATTGAACCCAGGGGATGGTGCTGACCACACTCAAGGCGGGTGCCCCCACCTCATTTAACCCACTCTAGAAACCTGCCTCAGATATGCCTGGAGTTTTGTCTCCAAGACAATACCAGATTCTACCATACAGCCACTGTTATTAACCATTACACCAATGTACCTTGTGAGCCTCTAGAACGATCTCTGGCATGTGACCAACCTTAAATGTATGTTTCATATAGATGGATGCATGGGGAGCAGAAGCCATGAGGTAGAATGTATTGGTGAGTGACAGAGTCATGAGTGGCTGGGTCCCAAGAGTAAAAATAAAAGATATTGTGCTTTCAGTGTGAAATGTCTCCCACAGGCACAAGTGTTACCCAGATGATGACAATATTTGGGACAATTATGGAACCTTTAGCAGGTGAAGCCTTGCCAGACAAAGTGGGTCACAAGGTTAAGCCTTGAGGCTTTTCAGTCCAGTCTCATCTCTGATCTACTCTGCTTCCTGACTATGGACAAAATGTGACCTGTTGGCTCACACGCCTGCTGCCATCCATGCCTTCTCCAGTAAAACATGACTATATCCCTCACACTGGGAGCTAAAATACGCTCTCCCTTCCTCTCTTTCTGCTGCAGTTGCTTTTGTTGATGCAACAAATAAACAATAAAGGTGTTAAGGTCACCTGGGGAAGGGGTGAAGTCGCCTGGGGAGAAAGTGAAGTCACCTGGGGAAGGGGTGAGGTCACCTGGGGAGGGGGTGAGGTCACCTGCAGAGAGGGTGAGGTCACCTGGGGAGGGGGTGAGGTCACCTGCAGAGAGAGTGAGGTCACCTGGGGAAGGGGTGAGGTCACTTGCAGAGAGGATGAGGTCACCTGGGGAGGGGGTGAGGTCAACATGGGGAGGGGGTGAGGTCACCTAGAGAGGGGATGTATAGTCTAGACACATATATGCACTAACACATACAAGAACCTAACAGATATTGTAGAACTCAAGGATTCCTGACTAGTTGACACTTGTTCTTAGTGTCCCTTATGAGCCCCCATCACTAAAGGAATCTAAGCACAATGCTACCTGTTGCAACCTGTCTTATCTGATGCAGAAGTCCCATCATAGGACAGGCAGGGGCCATGACAAGTGCCTGTGCATTCTGCTTTATGGACTAGTGTCAAGGCAGGAAGTTAAGGGCACAGAAGTGCAGACTAACAAGGACCTCTGGGACATGAAAGGGAGAACACTCAGGAAGGTGTCTGTTGCAGGGTGCTGGTTCACACATGCCATGTCAGCTTGAGGCGGCTGAGGCAGGAGGATCTTGAGATCCAGGACAGCCTAGACTACATACCAAGACTCTGGTTAAGAACAAATTAGAATAAGGGCCTGTGAAATGGTTCAGCAGGTAAAGGTGCTTGCTGATAAGCCTGAGAACCTGAGTTCAATTCCTGGCACCCCCATATAGAGGTTATCTTCTGATCTCCACAAGTGTGACATGGTCTGGCCATGCCCAGATACATACGCACTTCCACCTCCACACAGAGAGAAGTGAGAGAGAGGGAGGAGGGGGTAATGAAGCGAGCGGGAGAGCTAAGAGCTCAGCAGTTAAGAGCATGTGCTACACTGAAGACAAGTTGACACCCGCTCACACCTTCTTTGGGTGCTCACACCTGCCTGTAACTCTAGCTCCAGGGGATCCAGTGGATCCAGTTTGCTCTTCTGGACTTTGCAGGCACCTACACTCATGTGCACACATGCACACACACATATAATTTAAAAAATAATAACACAATAAAAATGTTTAAGAAACATAAGGTATGGGGCTGGGGATTTAGCTCAGTGGTAGAGCGCTTACCTAGGAAGCGGAAGGCCCTGGGTTCGGTCCCCAGCTCCAAAAAAAAAGAACCAAAAAAAAAAAAAAAAAAAAAAGAAACATAAGGTAGAAAGAGAGAAGATAGAATAATGTAATAATTTTAAGAATCATAAGGTGGGTGATAAAAGAAAACTACCATCATTTGGTTTACATACACACGATCAAATACACACACACACAATCAAGTACATTCATGCACACACACACACACAATCAAATACACACACGTGATCAAATACACACACGCATACACACACACAAAAGGTAAACAAAGGTTGGGACATGTTCTGTTCGGAGGGAAGGCCTGTCTCTAGTCACCAGTGTTTGCCAACAACCCGTGCTGACCGCCAGAGAACAGATGGCAGAGACCAGACAAAGTAGAGGCAGCACTAAGCCGTCCTGGAGAACCCAGAGAGCAGATGTATAGAGGCTATAGGACCTCCTTTCCCAGATCAGACACCAGTGACTAGGACAAGTGGCCCACTTAATAACAGCAAACACAGGGAGTATCCACCAGGGGGAGCTCTAGGGAATGTGCCCTCGCACACTCATGGGACAAGCACTATTCCCACCACCCTGTCCCTCACAGTCAATGCTACCCTCTGGACCCAAGGCAAAACATCCCCTCCCTCTCCTTCCACCCTCCTCAGCCTGATACCTTCTTCACTCTACGGGCAGTGATCACATGGCTCTCATCATACTGCCTTTTGGATCGAACATCTGGGAAAGAAAAGGGTTAACTCAGAACTGGACTTATAAAGGACCCAGAACCCGGTGGGTAGGTGAGCAACTGTCCCTCAAATAGCATCTGTGAAGGAAGGGCTGGAGGCCTGAGGACTGTAAGCAAGGGCTACATAGTAGGACTCTTATCTTCAAATAAATGTCTGTATTTCTCTGTGTGTGTGTGTGTGTGTGTGTGGCGGGGGTGTACATGCCACACAGTGGAGGTCAGAGGATAACCTGTGAGAGTCAGTTCTCTCTCCACCATGTAGTCTCTAGGGACTAGACTCAGGTCATCAGCCTTGACAGCAAACACCTTTATCCACAAAGCCATCTCTTTAGCCCTTAAACTCTGTCTTAAAACAAAACAAAACAAAATAAAAACAAAAACAAAACAAAACAAAACAAAACAAAAAACCTCCTCATCCCTTCTACTCTTCTTTTTTGGGGGGTGTTTTATTTTGTCTTTTTTTTTTTCGGAGCTGAGGACCGAACCCAGGGCCTTGCGCTTGCTAGGCAAGTGCTCTACAACTGAGCTAAATCCCCAACCCCGGGTGTGTGTGTGTGTGTGTGTGTGTGTGTGTGTGTGTGTGTGTGTGTGTGTGTGTGTGTGTGTTTTAAATAGGGTTGTTTCTCTGTGTAGCCCTGGCTGTCCTACAACATGTTGTATAAGCCAAACTGGCCTTAAACTCAGAGACCCACCTGCCTCTACTTCCCAAGTGCTAGGATTAAAGGTCTAACACCACCACCGCCTAGCTGACTTCTTCATTTCTTTGAGATGGAGTCTCACCATGTAACCAAGGCAGCCTGAAACTCTCGATTGCGCTGCCTTGGCGTTGGGCCCACAGGCCTGAGCCACCATGTGGTGCAGAACTTTCCTTGATCTAATCTTGAACTGTCTTTCGGTGCTATAACACTCAGCTGTTTGCATGTGTGGTATGTATAGAAGCAGAGAGTGTGTGCAGAGGTAATGTACAAGCGTGTGCACATGCCTGTGTGTCTTCCTCAACCACTCTCCACCTTCTTTTCTGAAGTTAGGTCTCACTAAACCCAAAGCTCACCTTTTCAGAGTCTAGTTAGCCAGCCTTCCCGTGTATCCCATCTTCCTGTCCTGAGTTCTAGGATTACAGGCAGGCTGCCTCTTGAGTTTTATATGGGTGCTGGATATCAAGCTCTGTTGTTCACAATTGTACAAGTACCTTACTCACTGAGCCTAACCTCCTCAGTCAGCATTTTGAACTGACCACTCATTTCTCCCTCCTGAAACTTTGCTAACCTTCAAAAGGAAGGTTTGCAGGCCACTCTTCTCAACATACTTGTGGGTTAATAGTGTGCTGATGTTTGTGTGTGTGGTGTTTGTATTGCTGTGTTTGTGTGTGTCAGTATGTTGTTGGTATGTGTGTTTAAGTTGGTATGTTTGTGTGTGTTGGTGTGTGTTGTATGTCTGTATGTTGTTTTTGGTATGTGTGGTGTATTGATGTATGTCATGTGTCTGCATTTTGTTATTGGTATGTGTTTGGGTTGGTGTGTGTTGTGTGTCTACATGTTGGTATTAGTATGTGTGGTGTTTGGTGTATGTGTTATACATATGTATGTTGGTATTGGTATGTGTGCTTGGATTGGTGTGTTTGTGTGTATTGGCATGTGTGCCACGTGTCTCTATGTTGGTGTTGGTATGTGTTTAGGTTGGT
The DNA here is from genome assembly GCF_021556685.1 of Rattus norvegicus. NCBI lineage: Eukaryota > Metazoa > Chordata > Mammalia > Rodentia > Muridae > Rattus > Rattus norvegicus. Next base: position 27,922,319 of record NC_141545.1, on the reverse strand, counting down.
GTGTTGGTGTGTGTTAATGTGTGCTGTGTCTGCATGTTGATATTTATATGTGTTTGGGTTAATATGTATTGGTGTATGTCGTGTAGTTTGCATGTTGGTATGTGTGTTTGGGCTGGTGTATGTCCAGCATCTGTATGTTGGTGTGTTTGAGTTGGTGTATTGTTGTTGTTGTTTTCTACTTACCCAGTAAACAGAGGTAGTTGGGCTCAGCTAATCTGGACAGCTTGGAGACCTGATTCAAGATGTTATAGAGTTCTGTTGGCTCACAGAAAAGCAAGTCGGCCATCCTACTGGGAAGAATCAACAATGTGCACGTTTAGCAGACATCTTCCTATTTAGATAAATGACCAGAAAATGAGATACTGAATTAAACACTTCAAAATATTAAAGTCAAGGACTGGGGCTAGAGTTCAATTCACAGTTCTTGCCAAGCATTTGTAAACCGCAACATATGAATATGCAAATTAACACAAATATGTAAATATGTTGCAACATATGAAGCCATACATTACCAAGGAAGCTGTAAACATTACTATTTCAACTGTTCTCTCTACCTGGGGTGTGTGTGTGTGTGTGTGTGTGCGTGCGTGCACAAGCCCTGGGAATGGAGCCTAGGGTCCCTGAATGTTAGGCAATTACCCTTGAGCTGCTTCACCAGCAAGCAATTAATGAGCACCTGTTAAAAACACCTTAGAAGCAACCACAGAAGGCAAGGCAACCTGGTCAAGGTTGCCGCGCAGCAGGGAATGCAGCTATAACCATACAATAATATAACTAGGAAGTGTACTATAAAAATACTGCTAGGGGTGGGCAATATTGTTTAGTGTAAGAAAGCATGCCGCATGCCATGGGAGCCTGATGACTTGAGTTTGATCCCATCGTAGGAGAGAACATACTCCTAAGAGTTGTCCTGTGATAGCCATGTGCAAGCCATTACACACACGCATGCACATACACACAAACACACACTTAAATCTTTTAGATTTCTGGGTGTTTTGCCTGCCTATTCGTATTGGTCCTATGTGCATGCCTGTGTTCATGAGTCCTGAAGAGGCTGTCAGCTCCCCTGGACCTGGAGTTATGGACAGTTGTGAGCCATCCATCATGTGGGTGTCTGGAACCTCTGCGGGAGTAATAAATACTTGTAGCCACTGAGTCACATTTCCAGCACCTAATAATTAATTTTTAAAATTAGGTGCTGGAGAGATGACTTTGTGGTCAAGAGTGTGTAATGCTTTTGCAGAAGATCTTAATTCCCACATCATGCGTTCCCACAACTGCCTGTGAATTTAGTTTGAGGGAACCCAGCACCCTCTATGGCCTCTTATATGTGTATATACCCACACACAGACACACGAGAATACAGTTTAAAATAAGTCTTTCAAATGTTTTTTTAATTTATTTATTTATTATGTTTACAGTGTTCCACTTGCATGTACACCTGCAGACCAGAAGAGGATACTAGATCTCATTACAGATGGTTGTGAGCCACCACGTGGTTGCTGGGAATTGAACTCAGGACTTTTGGAAGAGCAGACAGTGCTCTTAACAGCTGAGTCATCTCTCCAGCCCTCAAATGTTTTAATATTACAGTTTGAGTATGAGATGTCTGCCACATGCCCAGAGTTGAATCCTCCTCCCCAGCTGGGGACTGGTCGGAGGCCATCTACAGCGGCTGCTCAACTGAGATGACAGGGAGCTGGAAGAGGGAGGAGAAAAAGAACTCTATACTCATGACGTGAGGCATAGGAAGGTCAGGAAGGTAGGAAGGTCTGGTGCAGCTGCAGCTGGAGACATGAGGCTACTGAACAGCAATGTAGGCTGTGCTAAGGATCTGACATCATGGCTGATGTGTTCCTGTCACATCAGCTGGCTCTGGTTCCTGTCAGGAGAGCTCCTTTTGGGACACTTAGTCCCTAGCATACTGTTTCCTGAGGGCTGGACAACACAGTAGCTTCCTGTAGGGAAGCTACCTTCTAGAAGGGTCCATCATGGAGACCAGCAGGGAAATGTGGGAGAGAAGTTGAATCCAAGGGAGTAACCTTACTAAAAACAGACTCCACTTGAGTTGTTGATACAATGTTCTGAGACAACCCAATATTTGCTGCAGAAAAGATGGCTCAGCAATTAAGAGAATTTGTTGCTCTTACAGATAACTCATCTTCAGTTTCCAGCACCCACACAGTGGCTCACAACCATCTGTGATTCCAGCTCCAGGGGATCCAATGGCTCCCAACTTCCATTGGCACCAGGCACACATAAGATGCGCGCGCGCGCGCGCGCGCGCGCACACACACACACACACACACACACACACAGGTTTAGCCCAAAGAAACTACTTAAAGGGACAATGGACCAGTCATCACTGGTAGAAGATTCAAGAAACCATGGGCTGTAGCTTTGAAAACAGGAAGACTGGGACGTAGCCATGCTTAGCCAGGAGAGCTACCGGCAGTAAATACTCCTAAGAGCACTGCTGTGTGGGGAAATGCATCAACCAAGAACTTTCTTGCCCCATCTCAACTTTTAACCCCAGTCCACCAACAATGGGTGGTCAGAAGGCACAGTTCACCTGAAATGGGGAACAGAAATAAGGAAAAGAGATAAAGAAATGTGAAGCCAGGTCCTCCAGTTCCCAAAATGCAGCTGCTAAAAAAAAAACAGGAAACCTGAGGGACTTGGTGAGGGGAAACCTGGTATCCAGAGACAAACCAAAAGCTACAAGGATTTAAAGAATGGTGAGGCTGAGGTGACTCTGTGGATAAAGGTGCCTGCCCCTAACTCTGATGACTTGAGTTTGAGTCCCAGGATCCTATAATGGAAGGAGAGCGTGTATTCCCCCGAAGTTACGCTCATGAAGGGAAAACCACTAACGGTGTTGCTGGCATGCTCTATTCAGAATGGTGTTGGTCTTCCTGCTCCAATCTATGCCTAAGAGAATGGTCCTGAACAAAGCCACCCTCTTTATATAATTTACAACTCAGAGATATGGTAATGAAAAAGAATGAGCCTCTTTTACAGGAGCTCTTGTAAGAGAAGTCTTTCTTCTGGCCTTACTAACACAGAACAGCACACAAAGGCACAGGCAGAAATGACTGCTATATCTACACGTTCCAGCATAGTGCAGTGAGGCTTTCCAATGCACTAGCCTCAAGCCCGTGGTCATAGACCTGGTTATTATAGCTCATAATATAGACACATTATTCTGAGTCAGAGACATGAAAGAATCACAAGGGAGAAATAGGAAATGTGGTACAACCAAGGCTGTGCATCCAGCTGAGCTTGCATGAAGGAAGTCCAAAGTGATGGATTGCAATGTCTCTCTTAAGAGTTAGTTGGTTTTGGTTGGGGATTTAGCTCAGTGGTAGAGCGCTTGCCTAGCAAGCACAAGGCCCTGGGTTTGGTCCCCAGCTCCGAAAAAAAAGAAAAAAGAAAAAAAAAAAGAGTTAGTTGGTTTTGATCAGGTTCAGTACATAGTATGCAAGCAGAATGAGTAGTTACAAATGCCCACAAAGCACACTTCTAACTAGGTTACACACTGGGTCAAAGTTCGATTTGTAAAGGCAATTTTTAAACATACTTCTCAGAAAAAAATTTCTCATATTCCCAGACTTCTCTGACTTTCAGGCCTGCACCATGACATGCTGATGCCCACATCCATATGCACACAACATAAATAAAAATGTACTTTAAATTTTTTTGGTAAAGATTCAAGTTGATGGGCTGGAGAGATGGTTCAGTAGTTAAGAGTACTGACTGTTTATCCAGAGGACCTAAGTTCAAATCCCAGCACCCACATGGCAGCTCGCAAGTGTCTGTAACTCCAAGGTCTGACATTCTCCCCCAGACATACATGCAGACAAAACACCAGTGAATGTAAAATGAAAAAAAAAAAAAAAACAAAAAGAAAAACAAAAAGATCCAAGTTGACTTCAGAGATGCACTGTCCTTTGTTTCATTCTGTTTATTTGCTTTAAAAGCAGGGACCTGCCTTGACTTCCTGAGCACAGGGACGGCCTGAGTTATCTTAGGGGCAAAGCACTGAGAGCTATAGCTTGACACAAAATCAGAACAATAACCTTGGTGTTTAGAGAGGCAGACAGAATCAGAATATAGAAGTGTTTTCCAACAATCAAATCATTTCAGATGGGCTGAGTGGAAAAGCCACTAGATAGTAAGTTACTCCTTCCCAGACACAAAGTATAGCAGGGTTACAGTGGGGAGGGAGCCCAGGGAGGTGCAGAGTAGAAAATTGATGACTACAGTCTCTCATGCCCACAGTGTCTCCCTTGTGCAGGCAGAGAATGATCCTGAACTTCTGGTGCTCCTGAAGTCATCTCGGACCTGAGTGCTGGGACTACAAGCATGCAAGCACTAACTACCATGCCCTGTTCGCGGGGCTGTGCTGGCTGTTTTAGGTCAGCTTGAAACACTCAAGTGTCATTTTGGAAGAGGGAATCTCAATTGAGGAAATGCCCCCACCAGACTGGTCTGTGCTAAGTCTGTAGAGCATTTTCTTGATTGGCTGATTGATATGAGAGGTCCAAGCTCACTGTGAGCAGTCCCACCCCTGGGTTGGTGGTCCTGGATGCTATAAGAACACAGGCTGAGCAAGTCATGAGGTGCAAGCCAGTAAGCACTGCTCTTCCATTGCCACCACATCAACAACTCCCTCCAGAATCCCACCCTGACTTCCCTGAAGATGGACTACACACTGTAAGATGGGATAAACTCTTCCTTCCCCAAGACGCTTTTGGTTTAGTGTTTTATCACAGCAAAGGAAACCCTAGGACAGTGGTTCTAGGGATGAAATCCAGGGCTTTATGCGCACTGGGCAAGCATTCTATCACTGAACACATTCCTAAACACAACTCTCCTCTCTGTAGGGAATGGCTTCAACTCTGGTGTCTGTCTGTCTTACTGACATTTCTTCTTGCAGCATGTCCCCCTCTTGGAAATAACTCAACAGTAAACTCAATTCAGCCTCAAATGTAGCTCTTTTCCCAGTCTTCCTTCCACATAACCCAACTTCCCTTTTGACCTACGTATACTTTCCCCAGCCTGATTCAACACATTCATTCGTTTGTCAAGACAGGCTCTCACTATGCATCTCTGGTTGGCCTGGAACTCAAAGAGATCTACCTGCCTCTGGCCTCCTAGTGCTGGGATCAAAGGTATATACCACCATGCCTGACTCATTAAGAAACGACTTAACTTTGTTTTTGTTTAAGTGTATGTGTGCATGGCTATGAGCAATGTCAAAGCAGGAGCTGATGGAGGTCAGGAAAGGGAGCTGGATCCCCCAGAGTTAGAGCTATTAGGCAGTTGTGAGTTATCTCAAGCAGGTGCTGAGAACTGCTCAGGTCCTCTGTAAGAGTAGTACAAACTCTTAACTTCTGAGCCATCTTTCTAGCAACACATCCCTTTTTATTATCGTTAGTTTTGAGACAGGGTTTCATGTAACCCAGGCTGACCTTAAAAGTCTCTATAGAGTCAAGGATGATCTTAAATTTCTGGTCCTCCTTTCTTCATGTACCTTTTAAGTGCTGGGAATAAAGGCTGGCACCACCATGCACATGCAACTTTATGAGGTGCTGTGGAGCCTGTACTTGTCCCACCTCTATCCTTCTCTGGCTCCCCCCTTCCTTCACATTCCAGCCATCTCATTGTGTAGTCTCCCCCCAAAATCCCAGCCACTCATCCCTTGTATCCTCAGGCCCTGAGATCCTTTGTGTTGAAATCAAGTCCTGTTTCCCCCTGACATGCTTGTGATGATCCCAAAAGCTTTGCTAGACACACCCCAAGAATCAGACCCAAGGTTCCTGGCTAGTTTTCAGGGGCTCTGAACACCTGATGTTTCCAACCTCCTCTAAACTCATTCAACTCTATCAGAATTCAGTAGGGCCCACTCTCAGAATGGTCTCAAGTTGAACAAACAGAATGAGATGAGCTCAGTGTGTACAGTGCTTGCCCACCTTTCACAAGGGCCTGGATTGCATCACCAACACTGCATAAATTGGGTATATTGATGCAAGCCTGCAATAGCATCACTCTGGAATTAGAGGCAGGAAGATCAGGAGTTCAAGACCATCCTTGGCTACACAGAAAGTCTGAGGGCAACCTGGGGTACATTATACCCTGCCTTAAAAAAATAATAGGTGGTGGTGGCAGCGGCATGCTTTTAATCCCAGCATTTGGGAGGTAGAGTTTGTCAGTCCGATTTACAATTTCAGGAGAGCCAGAGGACTACACAGAGAAACGTTGTCTCAGAAGAGCAAAATTAATTAACTAATGATTAATACATACATACCTCCTGATCCCTAGATGACGTCAGAAAGTTAAACAATTACCAGAACATATAGTCCAGAGATAAGATCCAATATATCTTATCCAAATATCCCCACCCAACAGAAATAAAGTGTCTCCCTGAATACAAGTCTACATTTCCGTGCCTCTTCCGTTCACTTGCCTACACACTTCCCACTTCTGAAGAATCAACAGCATGGTTTTTTTTTTTCCTTCCACTGCATGGGTCCTGGAGATCGAACTCAGGTATCAAGTTTGGTGGCAAGCTTCTTTACCCACTGAACCATATTATCAGCTCACTAATTATAGGCAAGTTTCCAGACAAGAGACACTTCCCTCCTCCAGGGGTCCCATTGAGACCCACCCATTCATCTGGCAGGTCTCAGTTTAGATGGCTCATCTTCTGGAAGGTTCTTTTGTCTTTTTTTTTTTTTTTTTTTTTTTTTCTGGAGCTGGGGACGGAACCCAGGGCCTTGCACTTGCTAGGCAAGCGCTCTACCACTGAGCTAAATCCCCAACCCCTTCTGGAAGGTTCTTTAACATGATCTCCATTCCAAACCCATTTTTCCCAGGTTCACACAGCACTGTATCACTTCTCCAAATGATAGTCAGATGCCCACTAGATTCCACTCCCCAAGGAAAAAAGGCAGGAAAGAACCAGGGGAGGCATATCCAATTCCAGACTGGGCTGGTAGTGCACTTTATCAATCCAGCAAAGAGGTAGAGACCACGGAAGACAGAGTCAGTCAACCACTGTGAACTCTCATGTGTTGCTATGTTTTTTATCTCTCGTGTTGTTACCACCAGCCTTGCTTTCTCTGTCACTGTCCCCAGCCAGAATGAGTCATTGAACTTACTACCATCCTGCTTCAGCCTCCAAGTACCTCAGATTATAGGACTTCTTAAGCAGAGCTGGGACACTGAACTTACATTTTTTTTTTTTTGGTTCTTTTTTTCTGGAGCTGGGGACCGAACCCAGGGCCTTGCGCTTCCTAGGCAAGCGCTCTACCACTGAGCTAAATCCCCAACCCCTGAACTTACATTTTATTGCTGGAGAATTTCACATTCATGTAAAGTGTTTTGGTCAAACCCAACCCATGCCCCCTCTTCCAGTTCCTTTTCTAACCCCAAATCTTCCACTTTTTTGTGTGTGTGGTTGTTATTTTGTTTTGTTTTGTTTTTTAACAGTTTTATGTTGGCCTCAAACTCACATGAATCCTCCTGAATATTTTCTATGTGTGTAGCATGCATTCGAATGTATGTAGGTGTATATGTGTGCATGTGTATATGTGTATGAATCCTTAGTTTTGCACTTTTATCATTTTAAATTCCGTTTATTTCTGTGTGTCTCCGTAGGTTTGTACACATGAGTGCCTGCGGAGGCCAGAGGCAATGGCTATCCTTGAAGCTAGAGTTACAGGGGGTTATGAGCCACATGTTAGAGTCCTAGGATCTAAACTCTGAAAGAGTGGCAAGGGCTCTTAACCACCGAGTCATCCCTCCAGCCCTGATTGTGAACTTTGGAATTTTTTTTTTTCAAATCCATGCGTTATGCGCTCACACATACCCCCGACTAGTAAGAAGGAAAAGGAGGGAAAAAGAGAAGAAAAAGCAAGAGGAAGAGCTGCAGAAACGTGCTCCCTGCACTGCTGGAAAGTTTGAGGGGTAGAGATAAGCCGAAAGCCCGAGTCACGATCTCCAAACGTTTCTTCGCACCACAGGACCGTGGTCCTGCACATCGCCTGTTGCCAAGTAACGCGAGTACTCGCTACTACGAGCAGGGGTGTGTGCAACGCCTGGAAACTCAACAAGCTTGGCTCCGTGTAACTGTGGAAAGGTCGGCTCTGACGGATACAGAGGTGGGGAGTTGCTGCCCACCCTGCCCCGGGACTCGTCTTTCCTTTGCTCCCCAGGACCCCAGCCAGTATCCCCGCGGGCAGGAAAACTGGGCCTGGCTGAGGTCAGGAGCTCCGGGGCCGCCTGACCTGCTGCGCGACTTCGGCAGGACGTCTGTCTGGAGTCCCACCTGGGTTAACGGTTCCTGTAAGGTACTTCTAACCTAGAGCCTGTCCTCTGGCGAGCGCTTCACAAGTCCTCCTAGCACCAGGTTGCTAGGGGCGGCCTCAAGACTCCGCCAAATGCCTGTGACCGTCCTAGCAGCAGACCCCGGAAGTGGGCAAAGCGTAACGGCGGGGAAGGAACGATCTGACAAAGCGAAGTCGAGACTCTCTCGCGAGATCTCGGAAGTGGGCGGAGCCCAGACCCGCATTCCTTTGGACCATAGGGAGGCGTGACGTCAGGCTTTTCCCGCGAGAACTCGAAAAGTGGGCCGGGTCTTGGTCGCGCTAGCCGAGCCTGTCTCGCGAGATTTGGTGCCGCAGAACCAAGCTTCTATCGCGAGATCAGGTGGCTCTGGACAGGACCGGCACTGCGCAGAGTGGAGGTCGTTGGAGTCACTTGTCTCCTCTCAGCTGCTGTGCCTGTAGGTCCGTGCCCCGCCCGTCCCAGCCATGCTGTCCGCTCTCGCCCGTCCTGTCGGTGCCGCTCTCCGCCGCAGCTTCAGCACTTCAGCCCAGGTACAAGGGGCTGCCTGCTCAGAAAGGAACTCCGGGGGTAGCACATGCATCCCGGGAGCTCGGGAGGTTTTTAACCCGCCAAGGCTCATGCTGGACGGCTGGGCCGCCCGGCTCTTATTCCTTCAGCATCCTGTGTAGAAAACCTGGAAGAGGGGCAAAGTCAGTCCAGGTTCTCCCCAGAGTATTCGCTCCCTGTAGATGCAGAAGACAAGGCCCTCGGTCCGGAAGCAGATTGCATTAATATGCAACTTTGCATTGCTTCGACATAACTGATTTTCTCCTCAGCCTCCATGCGAGTTATACATGAGGAGGAGAAATGACGTGTAACATTAACTTTGTAGTGCCGGCAGCCCGAGGTTCTGAGAGTAGAGAACTGAGTCAAGGTTACAGCAGTTTGACAGACTTGATTGAAATTAGCACTGTCAGTAGTCTTCTTCGCTAAGGGATTGCTTTCTTTATGTTCATTTATGTAGACCAGGCTGGCCTCGAACTCACACAGATCCGTCTCTGCCTCAGTACTGGGATTAAAGACATGCACCAAGCATTATTATTTGTGTGTGGTGTATGTGCACATGATTGTACAGAGGCTAGAGAAGGACATCAGTGTCTTGCCATCACTGTAGACCAGCGGTTCTCAACCTTGGCATCGATGACCCTTTCACAGGGGCCCCATATCAAATATTTATATTGTAATTCATAACAGTAACAAAATTAAGGTTACAAAGTAGCAATGAAAGTGATTTTATGCTTGAGGGTCCCAACGTAAGGAACTGTATTAAAAGGTTGCAGCATTAGGAAGCTTAAGAACCACAGTTTTAGACCTTACTTCTTTTAGAGAAGGCCTTTGTCTGCCAGGCTGGGGAACTGGGCTTTGAACTCAAGTCCTTATGCACTTAACAACTGAACCACCTCCTCTACTGGAGCCTTCTTTCTCTTATGAATTATTCTTGGAGGATCATCCCTGCTTTGGGTAGACTTGGCCTAGGACAGTTACAGCTAAGCTATTTATAGTCACCTTCTTCTGGGCCGGTGCTTCTTTAACTAGTGCATGTCAGAATCAATAAAGGCATCCCAGGATCTTGTCAATAGGGCAGGGTCTGTATTTTTACATATCTCTAGCAAAGTCGATACAACCAAGGCCACACTCCAAATAATTCGAGGAAACTCTACATTTATTATTATGTCATGTCTTCCTGTTCCCCATCCAATCAATTCATTGAAAAATAAAGATAACAGGGTCTGGAGATGTACTCAGCAGTTAAAAGTGTTTGCTGATTTTGCAGAGAACGGATTTTGGTTTCCAGGACCCAAGGCAGTTGGCTCCTAACCACCTGTTACTCCAGCTCCAGAGGATCTGAAGCCACTTCTGGCTGCCATGGGCACTGCATCTAAACACACACACCAGATAATAGAACAGAAAGCCAACCTAAGCATATTGCACACTGGGTCTGGTGATGCTTGTAATCCTAGCCACTCAAGAGTTCCAGGCAGGAAGATGAAGTTTGAGACCCGCCTGGGTAGTTTAGGAGGACTCTGTCTGACAGGAAAACAGTGCTGGGGACATAGTTCAGTGGTAAACACTTGCTAGGTATGTCCAAGGCCCTGGGTGCTCAGAGATGACAAGGATGAATAAGAAGTGGCCTGGGGTGGTCCACAAATGAGGTAACTGTGGTAGGTGGACATGGAGATAGACGCAGAGCGGCAGAGTAGGGTTAGCTCCGCAGAGCGTGAATGGTGTGGCTCGGTGTCGGTGTGTGTTTGTGGAGCTGAGGATCGAACTCTGGGCCGTATGCATGCTAAGTGAACGCTGTGCTGCTGCTGGGCTGTATCCCCAAGTTCAGCCTCTTTGGGTTCATTTGCTTGTTTTCATTTTAGAAAGAATGTCACTATGCACCTTGGGCTAGCCTGGACCTGGACCTGGAGGTCTCTATGTAGACCTAGCTGGCCTCAGACTAGAGATCCACCTGACTCTGTACTTTTTGCATGCTGAGATTAAAGGGTGCATCGTATGCCAACTTCCATTTGAATTTCGATAGTAGGCAAAGCACAGAATGCTATATTTTGATTTAAAATTTTAATTGTGTGTGTGTGTGGATATAGCATATATCACGGGTGTAGGACAGGACATCTTGCAAGAGTCCTTGAGTGTGCGTGTCACAGCACAGGAGTGTGCACAGGGCAAGTTGCTGGAGTCTTTTCTCTTTTCACCATATGGGGAAGATTAGAGATTGAACTCATGGCTTTGGAAGCAAGTCATTTTACTTGCCTAGCTATCCCACAGGCACAGGCCCAGAATCAGAATGTGACATTTCAGTGAAGACCAGCAGAAAGCATAGATTACATGTAGAAGGAATTGGAGGCAGGAGGACAGTGAGTTCCGCATGTGGGGCAGGGAGGTGTGGAATAATCAAGACTATCAAGGGAGGAATGGAGAGGACCCAGCAAGCCTTGTAAAACGTGGACATTGTCTCAAAAGTGAGGTACCATTTTGAACAGAATGGGTAATTGGTAGGTAGGGGGAGGCGGGTAAAGAGTCTCTGTGATGTGGGTGGCACTATGGGTGTGGTGGGAATCGGTGGAGCTCACCAAATTTGTTGATCAGATAAGGAAGAGTGGAGTCGTGGACAGTGCCAGGGTTTGGGCCTATATGATGGAATTTCCTGAGATGGTAAGAGTTCTGGAAGGGCTTGTAGACTAGCACTCAGTGGTAGTGTGCCTGTCTGGAGTCACCCAGCGAAGGGCTGAGGGCATGGTTAAGACTCCCCCAGTGAAGGGCTCTGGATGTGGTTGGTGGTACAGTGAAGACTTTGCAGAGAGAGCAAGTGTGGAGTATTAAACAAAATTCAGTGGCTCAGCTTGCAGTAGATTGAGAAAACAAAAAGAAAATATCAGTTGGACATCCAAGTAGCTCTTGATAAAACAGTGGAGTAAATCCAGAGGCACCTGGCATCCTGCAGCACTAAGCGTGTTTGGGCTCCGGCGATCTCAATGGTGAAGTGCAGTCGAGGGCTTCAATGTGTCCCTCCCCCACCCCCATGTGTTTTCTGTCTGTGCGTTTGAGTAGCAGAAACACAAATCTGGAACACAGACTTACATTCTAAAAAGCAGAAGTTGTGGACGAAATTTCGGTTCTATCCATCCTCAATATAGTTGATAGGCCATGGGCTGTTAATAGTGACTGGGCTCTCAGCAAAGGTCAATGGGGTTGGAAGGAAGCACCGTGATAGTGCCTTGGAGAAATCCCACTGGGTTGATGACTCAGGATAAAGGCATGTGCCCCCAATCTTGTCAACCTAAAGTATAACCTTTTCACTACTCACATAGCCTGATAGTGAAGAATAGAGCCAGCTCCTGCAAGTTATCCACTGACTATATAGAAAATCAAACATAATTTTTAAAAAATGTTTAAGATCTCAGGACCAGGTTTTGGTGTGTACAGTTGCTAATGCCTGTACAAACAAGACTACCTCAGTACACTACATAGAACCAAGTGAGAAAAGCCTCTTCCTCATCCAGCAATATTGTATGGAAGAGGTCCACCTAAGGACCCTAGAGTGGGCACTAACGCTTTTTGTTTCTTGGTAGCATTTCAGGTTTTTAGTTGTTAAGACTTACTTGTTAGATAAAAGCAACAGATTTCTTTTTAAGCTGGATGTCATGGTGCAGACCTATGAGCCCAGGCCAGTTCCTCTGAGTTCCAGGTCAGCCTGGGCTACATAGCAGGCCCTGCCTCAAAGCAACAGAACAAACAGAAGCCATGCAGATGGTTTTCTTCCATTCCCTACTTGGGATCACCTTGTACTCTCCTTGATGGGACCACCACTGTCTGCTCTGTCAGTGGTAAGGCACCAGGGGCTCCCAGAGATTTCTGGTGAAGTGAAATGATGGAGGTGTGCCTAGAGAGGGCAACTTGGAGATGCCTGAGCGGAGGGTGGGAGACAGGAGCTGGTTGGGCAGGCAGGGTAGAGTGGCCAGGTTCTTCATGCATTGATTCCATGTTAGGGTTGTTTGGAGACGGGGCCTCCCTGTCCAGTCCAGGCTGTGCTCTAACTCAGGACTCTCCTGCCTTTGCCTCCTGTTGGGATTAGGTGTGTATGGTGCCCATGTCCTTTGCTGCGTGCTTGGCAAGCACTCTATCACTGAGCCACACCCCAACCTTGGGCTTTGGTTTTTGATAACTGAAGCCCATTATTACTTATTACAGCATTAATTACTGTCCAATTGCACTTCCTGCTGTGTATCCATGTGGCCTCCACCCACAGGTCCAGCCAGCCTTGGAAACGTTCAAAAAAGGAAAAATTAGCAACTGGAGAGATGGCTCAGAGGTTAAGAGCAATTGCTGCCCTTACAGAGGACCTAAGTTCAGTTCCCAGCACCCACACTGGATGACTCACAACTGTCTGTAACTCTAGTTCCAGAGGATCTGATACCTCTTGTGGTATGGACATGCACATACATGGCATGCATTCATGCAGATACATATGTAACGTACAGGTATAAGTAGGAATATAAACGTTTTTCAAAAATACATTACTTGCATACTGAACATGTACAAACTTTTCTTGTCCTCATTCCCTAAACAATACTGTCTTGGGCTGGAGAGATGGCTCAGTGGTTAAGGGTACTGGCTGCTCTTGCAGAGGTCCTGAGTTCAATTCCCAGCAACCACCTGGTGGCTCACAACCATCTGTAATGAGATTTGATGTCCTCTTCTCTTCTGGTGTGTCTGAAGACAGTGACAGTGTACTTACATTCATAAAATGAATAAATCTTTAAAAAAAAATACTGTCTTCACAGCCCTCTATATATTTACACTGTGTTAAGTGTTATAAGTAATCTTTTATTTTTAAATTTTATTGCATGTGGATGTGCGTGAAGGTCAGAAAACTTTTCTCGAGTTGGTTCTCCTGCTCCGTGTGTGGGCCCTGAGGATCAAAGTCAGGTCCTCACCTTTCCAACAAGCACCTCTACTTGCCAGGTCATCTTGCCAGCCCACGAGTAATCTTGAGATGGTTTAGAGTACAGTGCAGAGGGGCGTAGGGTGAGTTCAGTAGCAGAGCTCTTGACTCAATTCCCAGTACCTCAGAAGTGCAGGAGAGGGGAATGGAAGAGCAGACAGGAGGACGTGTGTCAGTCAGTGATGCACAGTGCTACTGCTCGCTGTGGGAGGCTGTGCCTGTGGGGTGAGGATTCTGGCACTCCCACCTCGCTCTTAGAGCAGTAAGGGGCTGCTGCTCTCCAGTAATGTATGGTTCTTAAACTGCAGATCAAAGGTAAGGCTGCTGATAGGGTCCAGCTGGCGGCCTGGGCGGAGCTGCCTCTTTGTCTTGTAGAAAAGGCAATTGGAGTATGACCCCTAGATCTAGGCTTGTGTTCTCTCCACTTGAACTTGGACTTTGGGATGGAAGTCCAGAGTTCTTCCACGGTGAAGCTGATTGATATGGCTGCTGGGTCTCACTTTGGTGTTGCGTCATCTCAAACCTTATGCTGTGTTTTTTGGAATGCTCTTCTGGTTCTGTCTAAAGTATGCATCTCTCTACTTTTTTCTAGAACAATGCTAAAGTAGCTGTCCTGGGAGCTTCTGGGGGCATTGGGCAACCCCTTTCACTCCTCCTGAAGAACAGTCCCCTCGTGAGCCGCCTGACCCTCTATGACATCGCTCACACACCTGGTGTGGCAGCAGATCTGAGTCACATCGAGACCAGAGCAAATGTGAAAGGTACTGGACATGGCTGCACCATGTTCCCTGCAGTAGCCACGGTCTGGGTTGTAAAATAGGGGCTGCAGGTTCATTTTAGAGTGAAACTTCACAAATGCCCAGATGATAGCATTGTTTTGGATATGAGCCTACACATATTTAAGCTGTGATGCCGTTTAGAAAGCAACTGGTGGGTGGGGTGGGTACCTGCTGTGTAAGCCTGGTGGCCTGGGTTCATTGCCCAGAACCCACATGAAGGTAGAAGGAGAGAATCAATTTCAAAGAGTTGTCCCCCACACACGCACTGTGATTGCACACGCGCGTGTGCATGCACCCATAATAATAAATACTTTAGAAGTATGAAGCAGGCCGTGGTGATACACACCTGTCACCCCAGCACTTGGCAGGGTTATGGCAGAAGGGTCATCGGTTCCAGGTCACCCTGGGCTATATATTGAGATCTTGTGAAAAGGTGGGGGGTGGGAGTAGATCTTGGCATGCACAAAGCCCTGGGTTCAAATTCCACCACTCCGGAGGTGGAGACAGGAGGGTCCTTGCTAGTTTCTGTAAAACTAGTTTGATCCAGAGGGAGCTCTTCCCCGAGGACAGTGGCTGTCACTTCACAGATGGGACCCATAGATTTCGTGCTCTCCCCTCAGATGTCGTGGCTCCCTGGGCTCAGAAAGGTGACACTGCTCTAATGGGGTGTTTCTTCTCAGGCTACCTCGGGCCGGAGCAGCTGCCGGACTGCCTAAAAGGTTGTGATGTGGTGGTCATCCCAGCTGGAGTGCCCAGGAAGCCAGGTATGTGATGTGGGGAGGGGGCTGGGGTAGATAGAGGACTCCGCTGTCACAGACGCTCACTCACTGCGGTGCAAGAACTGACTGCAGATGCCAGCATCCACACTGGGCAGCTCACAAATTCTCTAACTCCAGCTCCAAGGGATCCAGCACCCTCTTCCGGCTCTGCAGGCCACCACATACAAACACACAAGTAAAATTTTTTATTAATAAATATTTCAAAGCCTCGCCTGCAATGTCCTTACACGGGTGAGAAGGATGTTCTGCTGATAGCTGTGGATTTGCCCCGTCCCATTGCCAGGGTCTCCAGAGGCTTCCTCTTTGTCTAGGGTAAAAGCCACATGTCCGCCTGGCAGATTAAGCCTGCAGGTATCTGCTGGCTCTGGTGCTGTGGGCAGAACCAGCTCCACCTTAGGACTCCTGCTAATCCTTGAGTCCTTCAAGATGGCTGCCACCAAGCCCGATATCTCAGGTCCATCCTGGTTCACACTGACTGGGACGTCCTTGTCCTCCTTGTCTTGGGCTCTCTCCTGAACTCCTGTGCACACAGTGATGCAGAGCTATCATGCTGGATGGTTTGGGGTTTTTTGGATCTTAGCAAATATTTCACTAATTGTGCAGAATGCTTTGTCTCGTGGGACTAGGAAGAGCCCATAGGTACTTTCTCTCACATTAAGGTCAAGACCCCTTTTCAGTGAGTTTCTCTAACCTCTGATTTCTAGACTAAAAACAAAACTTTGCTTACATTCTCTGAGGATCTTGTGCCCCACATTAGGCACCAGTTGAGGGGTTCCTGCAGGTGTCAGACAGAAGTGAAGCACTTAAAGAGATGAGAATGAAAACCAGATTGACTTCATCAGCCTGGAGTAGATTTCAGGGAGTCTAAGCCAGGCGGTTCATTGTCAGTGTATTGAGAACACAGTAGAAGCCGAGCCTTATGGTGCACGCCTTTAATTCCAGCACTCAGAGAGGCAGAGGCAGGCAGGTCTCTGTGTATGAGTCCAGTCTGGTCTACATAGTAAGTACCAGAACTGTTATACAGAGAGAGCCTGTCTCAAATACACACACACACACACACACACACACACACACACACACACACACAGAGTGCAGTAACTGAAAGGCCTAGAGTCTAGTGTGGTCTCTGACTGAGCTTAGAGGTCAGCAGGCCATAAAGTACATGTGGCGTCTCCTCAGGATGGGTAAAGGTCTAGGGAGGGAAAGTCTGAGATAATCATTCTTGGTAATTTGGGTGAGGTCTGCCTCCACAGATAGCAGAAAGGTCACCTGGGCAATAACCAAATCTACCATAGTGCCGTAGTGCCTTAGATGGAATGCAGGTATTTGATTTCTAGCTCCTCCATTGAGGAGACACTCCTGCATGATTCCTGGTTCTCTTAGTGCTTGTCTCTGGGTATGAAGACCTCTGCCCCCAACAGCGGGAGGTGAGGGCCAACTCCTACAAGTTGTCCTTTGATTCCCTCACACACTCGCATTCACCGTGACATGTGTGCACACAGAAGAAAAAAATAAACATGTAATTTTTTTTTCTTTTTTTGAAATTTCATAATGTTCTATGTGACTCTCCTATCCTGGGTCATCGCAGGAATGACACGAGATGACCTGTTCAACACCAATGCTACCATTGTGGCCACATTGACGGCTGCCTGTGCCCAGCACTGTCCTGAAGCCATGATTTGCATCATTTCCAACCCAGTGAGTAGTATAGGGGCAGGGCTGCGTGAGCACACGTGAGATGGCCGGAGGGCTGCCGAGCGGCAGGTGTCCTTGTTTATGTGGGGTGGACGGCCGCCTTGCCTAGCAGTTGGCTCACCATTATCGGCAGGGTCTGTTGCTGGGCTTCATTCTAAGCTGACATCTGTCTCGTGATTTTCTAGGTTAACTCCACCATCCCCATCACAGCCGAAGTTTTCAAGAAGCATGGCGTATACAACCCCAACAAGATATTCGGTGTGACAACCCTTGACATCGTCAGAGCAAACACATTTGTGGCAGAGCTAAAGGTGAGGGCCCTGTGGGTGACTCTTGGTTACCTGTTGTCTGAGCTGCTCAGCTGTCCTTGCTCATGGAAAGGTGGACATGAGAGTTTGTAGCCGGCTTCAGTGGTTTTTGTAGGAGTCCAGCCACTGGATCCCACAGGTTCAGACTCCTGGCTTAGCACGCTCTCTGCCCTGACCTCTTCCCGCTGCATCAGGGTTCAGACTCTAATCTACTCTTGGCTGGTAACCACCTGTCCCATTTACCATTCGAAAAGCTAGGTTTATCTGCTAGTCCTTATACATGGTGATAAGGATTTAGGAAAGTTCCAGAAATCCTAAAATAACTGTCGTCAGAGCCTCTGGTTCTACCTCCTTTCTTAGGGTGCCAATAGTAGCCACCCTGAAGCACTCACACCCTGCCTGCTTCCTGACTCTTGGCCTGTGCCCAGGTCCTTTCCTTTTTAATATACATATGTAGATATACATTTATCCTATTTTTAGTTATATGTGAGTCTGTGTGTGGAAATCGCAGCTGTGAGTATCCAGAGGAGGGTCTCATCCTTCTGAAACTGGAGTTACAGGCAGTTCTGAGCCATGCCGTGTGGTAGTAGGAACCAAATCTGGTCCCCTGCGAGAGCAGCAAGCACTCTCAACCACTGAGGCGGATCAGCCGGTGTCTGCCAGTGCCTTTCACACCCTGCTTGGCAGCCATTCCTCTTGCAGTGTGCATCTCACTAGCAGCCCTGCTGCCTTGAGCCTGTGCTTCGGCTGTCCAGTCACAGTATGCCGGACAGGGTTAGGGAAAGAACTCTTTATCTGGAGCAGGATGGGAGGACACGTGTTGGGGCGTTTGCATGAAGAGTGATCTTAGCATAGGGAGGAGTGTGGCTGTCCTCTGGCTATATGAGGCTGTCCTCAGGTGGCTAGGGAGGTCATCAGGGGCAATACAGTCTAGTTTCTGACAGAGAAGCCTGGGGTGACCCCTACACAAACTGTCTGTCTTAGTGTTTCCATTGCTGTGACAAGACAGCATGACCAAGACAACTCTTTTTCTTTTCTTTTCTTTTCTTTTCTTTTCTTTTCTCTCTTTTTTTTTTTTTTCGGAGCTGGGGACCGAACCCAGGGCCTTGCGCTTGCTAGGCAAGCGCTCTACCACTGAGCTAAATCCCCAACCCCGACCAACACAACTCTTATAAGGACATTTATTTGGGGCTGGCTTACAGGTTCTGAGGTTTAGTCCATTATCATCATGGCGGAAAGTGTGGCAGTGTCCAGGAAGACAGGGTGCAGAAGGAGCTGAGAGTTGAATGTCTTTATCTAAAGGCCACCAGAAGAAGACTGTCTTCCAGGCAGCTAGGAGAAGGGTCTCAAGGCTTATCTGCACAGTGACACACATCGTCCAACAAAGCCACACTTCCTAATAGTGCCACTCCCTGGGCCACTCTCTGCCCCTGCTCACAGAGACTGATCATATAGGGCCAGACTCTGGGTCCTCCTGGTTTATTTCCGAGCATTCTGGGTTTCCAGCCTTTGTGCTTTGGGGGACTGTGACTTGTTTTCTACTCAGAGAATTTATTAACAGTTAATCAAGCTTCCTACTTTGGTGAATAGGGTTTGGACCCAGCTCGAGTCAATGTGCCTGTCATTGGTGGCCACGCCGGGAAGACGATCATCCCCCTGATCTCTCAGGTACGTGGGTGTGTGAGAGAGGAGGAGGGGTGTCACAAATACCTTCTTAAGGCTGTTTAAAGCCCTCAGAACAGTCTGGGAAAAGTGGAGCTTCCTCTGGATTGCAGAGGGGTTCCTGCTGGCTAAAACCCAGCTGTCTAGGGTTTTCCTGGCTGTCCGGTGTGGGGCTGGGTGTTGTCAGAAGCAGCAGGTTCCAGCACGCTGTGGGAAACAGTCCGTAGGATCAACACAGGCAATGTAGGAAGCCAGGTGTGGTGGTGGACAGCTGTAATTCCCACTTTCAGGAGGAGGTGGCAAGAGGATCAGGAGTTCAAGGTTACCATCAGCTATGTAATGAGTTGGTTGCCATCCTGGGTTACATCAAGCCCTGGAGTAAATAAAAAATGGTTGGTTTGAATTGAATGGTGATAGAGTTAGCATCGCTGAATGAGATCTATAGTCTGTAACCCCTGAATATGATGTGTTAAGGACTCATATCTGTGGTGCATAGATACTATATAAGTGAACCAAGAGGAAACATGGCATGCATCCTGATTATTAAGACTCTACAAGCCCAGGGATGGAGAGATGGGTCAGTGGATATAAATCTAAAACAAAGGTTCTCCAAGCTTGTTGGTGGCTGCAGGTCACGGAAGGGAGAGCTGGTTGCAAGTGGGGGTGATAGAGACAAGATGGGAGAAACCTGGGTGAGGTCCGAAGGTGAGGTGATCCTCTGGTGGATCCACTGTGCAGAGTCATGTACTATGCTGCTCAGTGTAAAGCCTCTGGCAAAGTAAGTGGTGGGAAGACGGCTCAGTCGGTAAGGTGCCTGCCGTCGAAACATGAGGACCTGAGTCGGACGCCTAGCATCTGTGTGAAGACGAGTCAGGTGCAGGGCTGTCGTGTCAGTGCTCGGGAGGAGATGGGAGGGTCTCCAGGCTTGCTAGGCAGTTAGCCTAGCCTTGTTGGAGCTCTGAGTTCAGTGAGAGACCCTGTCTCAAAACACATACATAAGCTGGATAGTGGTTGAGGACAGCTGACATCAACCTCAGGCCTCGCAATGTATATATTTATGGACACACAAGTAATTAGGGTAGCTATGCATAGTGGCTGCACAGGGAGGTGGAAGCAGGAATCAGAAGTATTCTTGGCTGCATTGTGAATTCTGGGCTACATAAGCACTGTCTCAACAAAAAAACAAAAAAGTGGAGAGGGTTCATCAAGCCTCCTCAAAAAATTGATTTTGCCTTTGTCTATAAGAAAGGACTTTGGAATCTTTGGGGTTGAGTGGTAGGACCTCTGTCTGGCATGAGGGAGGCCCTAGGTTACATCCCCAAGAAGAAATGAAGCCCGGTTTCTCTTTGCAGTGGTGCTGGGATTGGGCCAGGCCTAGGGTGTCTGGAGGGGCTTGCACCAGGAAATTGATCACACAATCCTTGGCTTGCCCTGCAGTGTACCCCCAAGGTTGACTTTCCCCAAGACCAGCTGGCCACACTCACCGGGAGGATCCAGGAGGCTGGCACTGAAGTCGTGAAGGCCAAGGCTGGAGCAGGTGGAGTCCCCAGGCATCCCTAGGGGTGGGAACACTGATACTGAGGGCCAGGAATATTAGGGTGACAGAGAAAGACTGGTTGTCCCTGGGTAGCAAACAGGTGCTGCTCTCTATGGTGCATCTGCCTTTGCCTGAAGAGAAGCGTCTAGAAGGTAACACAGTCTTCTGCGGGGTGCAGGTGATTTTGGAGTTGGACACAGTGAAGTGCAGAAGTGCAGGCCCAGATTCTCACCATGAGTGTGGGTGCAGGTGCTTTCCTGGCGCCTGGTACTGGCAGTACTGACCCACTGTTCTCTCCTAGGCTCTGCCACTCTGTCCATGGCTTATGCTGGAGCCCGCTTTGTCTTCTCCCTGGTGGACGCCATGAATGGGAAGGAAGGAGTCATCGAGTGCTCTTTTGTTCAGTCCAAAGAGACAGAGTGCACTTATTTCTCTACACCCTTGCTGTTGGGGGTGCGTATCCAGGGCGAGCACAGCCGAGGTTGTGATTCTTGAGGCTCCACCACACACCTTTCCTCCAAGCATCAGCCACACATCACTACCTGGCACCTGCTTGGCTTTGGGGGAGGGAGAGCAGTGTTCTTAGGGTAGCACAGAGCTGTGCCAGTATAGTTTGGGGAATGTGGCAGCTGTGAATGGCTGTCAAGGCCAAGTCACAGTGGTGCAGCCCTTCTGCTTAGAACCCCCAGTGAGGGACTGGTGGTGTGGCTTGGTGGTAGAGCCCTGTGCTGCTGAACAAGCTGGAATGTGGTTTCACATGTCACCATTTTCCCTCTTCCAGAAAAAAGGCCTGGAGAAGAACCTAGGCATTGGCAAAATCACTCCTTTTGAGGAGAAAATGATTGCCGAGGCCATCCCTGAGCTGAAAGCCTCCATCAAGAAAGGCGAGGACTTTGTGAAGAACATGAAGTGAGTGTGAGCCTCGAGCCTCCAGCAGCAGCAGCAGCAGCAGCATCCTAACTTATTCAGCATCATGTCATTGAACTACTTGAGAGTCTAATTTGCTTGTTGGAGGGTGTTGTGTCAGCATCAGCATCCCTTCCAAACTATGGGCTGTTGATAATGACAATAAAACAGTCTGATTTTCTTTTTCAAGGTCTCTGCAAATTCCCATCAGCTCACCTAATCAGGGATAGAGTCTGTGGTTGGGGATGGTGGGTCACGCCTTGAATCCCAGCACTTGAGGCAAGATGATCTCGGAAGTCCAGGCTGGTCTATGTATTAAACAACTAGCCAACGAGACTACATAGGGAAACCTTATCTCACTAATAATCATCATCATCATCATCATCATCATCATCATCCTTACCTCACAATAACAAGAGCTACAGGCTGTTCCCACGTTAGGCAGAGACCTTCAAGGAAGTCTAAGCCAAGCCTAGCGGTGCATGCCTGTCTCCCCAGCTACTCTATGAAGGAGGAGGGTCTAAAGGCCAAGGCCTGCCTGCACTACAGAGTTGAAAGTCCCGGGCAGCTGAGGGAGAGACCCTGTCAGCATTAGAGCAGTGAGTAAAGCTCAGCTGCCTCGTCTCAGTAGCCTCAGATGGCAGCATGGTTGAGCTAGAGGGCTTCCTAGCATGTCCCTTAGGTTCCGTCCTGCTTAGCTCAACCTGCTTTGACACGGCCTAGAGTCACCTGAAGGGGGAGTTTTTTAGTTGAGGATTGCCCTGTTGCGTATAATTTAAAAAAAAAAAAAAAAACTAGTTCATTTGCCCAGGGCCTAGCTCTCAGCTGAGCTCCACCTACTGCCAATTGGCTGTCCCCCATGTCCAAAACGCCAGAAGCTGCTGTTCTAGCTCCATTGGCTAACTGCCCAGCTGCCCCCTTTCTCCTGCCCACTTTTGCTCCATGGATGGAAACACTATATACAGTTTTAATATTTTAAAACTAGGCAGACAGCATAATTGCTGAGCTCTGATCAGCTAACTTATTGCAGCCAACTGCCAGTGCTGGGGGCTGCCATGTCCAGTCCCCCGAGATCTTTCATGGCTGTTTGATCTTTCCAAAACCTGGTCTAAACCCTTTTTCTTTCTGTCCCTTCTCCTGGGACCCAGAAGTCCCAACTCTTTCCCTTTGTCCAGCAATTGACTTCTGCCTCCTTTATTGACACAATCAAGAACCAATTAGGGAATGGATACCTCCCTCTACATTGCCCAGATGTACCTGCAGGCAAGTCTGCCTTGATAATTGGTGTAGGGAGGCCCAGCCCACTGTGGGCAGCAGCATTCCCTAGACAGGTGGTCCTACGGTGAACGGGAAAGCTCACCGGGGCTAGAGAGAGCAGGTTAGGGCCTGTACTATTCTAGAACCTCCTAGTTTGGTTCCCAGCATACATACCAGACAGTTCACGACTGTCTAACTCGTTTGACTGCCTCTGGCTTCTGTGAGCAGAGGTGCAGGGGTAGCCTTACAGACAGTAAACAGCTGGGCATGTCAGCACGCCTTTAATCCCAGCACTCAGGTACGGGCAGGTGGATCACTGTGAGCTCCAGGCTAACCTGGTCTACAGAGTGAGACCCTGTACAACAAAATAAAAAAAAGAAGTCTTAGAAATCTGACGGACTGTAAGCCAGTGAGCTTTCTGCCCTTGTTTGCCTGTGAAGTGAGTTCTTTGGTCTGAAGTAATATGTGGAATGACAAGCGGGCCCTCTATCGGGTCCCTGCCTTGACTTCCCTCAAATGATGGCTTATGACCTCGAAGTGTAAGCCACATAAACTCTCCTTCCCTGTGATGTTTTTGGCCATGGTGTTTGTCACAGCAACAGAGAACAGACTGAATCAGGTTCAATTCCTAATGCCCCCCTCCCCCAAAAATAAAAGGTCTGAGGTGTGCCATGAGTTCATGGTCAGCCTGAGCCTACATAGTGCAGCCCTGCTCCAGGAGGGGAAAAACACAAAACAAAACAAAACTCGTCCCTTCTGACTCACAATTCGCATCCTTTCATTCACCTGACAGGCTGAAGCTAAGGTCTAGAGACTTCTTGGTTGTGGATGGTCGCTGCTCATATTTCAGGGCTGCCCCAGGAATGCTGGCAAAAGCTGAGATAGCTCCAGGCCCTATATTTTTTTTTATTTTTTTTAAAGATTTATTTATTTAATTATTTCCTGTATGTGAGCACACTGTTGCTGTCTTCAGACACACCAGAAGAGGGCATCAGATCCCATGACAGATGGTTGTGAGCCACCATGTGGTTGCTGGGGATTGAACTCAGGACCTCTGGAAGAGCAGTCAGTGCTCTTAACCTCTGAGCCATCTCTCCAGCCCCTTTTTTTTATTTTTTAAAGATTGTTACTGGAGATCAAACCGAGGCTCTCATGCTGGCATTACTAGCCAGTGCTCTAGACTGAGCCATCTGCCAGGTCTGGTTAGCCTTTTGTTTGTACAGGCTTTATTATTAAAGAAAAAAATCGTTTAAGTAAATAACAACATCACACAACTAGACCCAAAGTCCATACAACTTAGTGAATTTGTATACAGTTAGAATGGCATTAGAAACAGATGTTGTAGTGAGGCTATGAGTATAAGCCTTTAATCCCAGCACTGGTAGGCAGAGGCAGGCAGATCTCTGAGGTGGAAGCCAGCCTGATCTCCATAGTTCCAGGACAGCCAGAGCTACATATAGAGACATTGTCTCAACCTAAACAGGAAGAGAAAAGAAACCAGCTATGAAGCATCACGACATATACACTTACCTGCCACCAAGAAAAAAGCCATGGCAAGGGGCTGGAGAGATGGCTCAGTGGTTAAGAGCACTGACTGCTCTTCCAGAGGTCCTGAGTTCAAATCCCAGCAACCACATGGTGGCTCACAACCATCTGTAATGAGATCTGATATCTTCTGGTGTGTCTGACAGCTACAGTGTACTTATATATAATAAATAAATAAATCTTTTTTTTAAAAAAAAAGCCATGGCAAAATTAAAAGTAGGAAAAGAATTACCTTTATATCCTCTTGTTACATACTTTTTTGACAGTCTCACTATGTTGTCCAAATTGATGTCAAAATCCTGCTGCTCTTACCTGAGTACTGGAAGCACAGGTATACACCGCCATGTTGGTGTTGGCTCCTGCCTGTCAGGACTTGCCTGACAGCTCTGGTCTAAGAACTAGCAGGAGAAATGAAGGCGAAGGCCTGGTACACCAGGGCTCCAGAGAAGACACCTCTGGATATCTAGGCAGAGCAAGGATCTTAAGTCTTCCTTGGCAGTCTACTCACAGGGGAGAGGGCTGGGCTAACTCTGCACGGAGTAGCATTTCAGGCAGCAAAGGAGCAAGTGTGTTCAAACTTCTGACCCTGAGACAGGACCTTGCCAACTACAAAGTTCACGATCAAAAGTCTCACAGTCTAGTAACGAAAAAAAAAAAAAAAAAAGAGTCATAAGGGCAACAGTTCAATGGGTAGAGAGTACATGTTCTACATACGCACAAGGTCTTGAGTTTGAATCCCCAAAACTCAAGGCCAGGCAGCCTGGCCAAATCCGTAAGTGGCAGGCCCATAAGAGAAACTGTCTCGAAACCAACTAGATGTTCTGAGGAACATCTGAAGTTGACCTCTGGCCTCCACATACAAGTGCACACACGGACATACACACATGTTCACACATGCACACAAATATAAACCTAGCAAAAGGGGGAGATGACTCAATGTTTTAAATAACTTCACAATTTTGTGTTAGGCCACAGACCAAAGGTGCTCAAGGTTCAATGAGGAAGGTCATCTTTGCATGGTAGCTATGACTTGGGTGGTCTCTAGATTGCATTCCCGGAAAGCCAGCTCCAGATGACTCCCTGCCAAAGGCCAGCACCGCACGCACGTTGCTGTGCTAGAGCACAGCAGAAGGGCTGAGAGTCAACGATGGGGCCGCTGTGAGCGGTTTGGGAAGAGTGAGTCCATTTCAAAACCCCATTTCCACTCTCTTAGGAACCTATCGGCTCCATTGGGAAGATGCTCAGTGGGTGAAGCACGGAGGACCTGAGTTTGAAGGGCATGCGTAAAAAGCCAGATGTGGGGGCTGGGGATTTAGCTCAGTGGTAGAGCGCTTACCTAGGAAGCGCAAGGCCCTGGGTTCGGTCCCCAGCTCCGAAAAAAAGAACAAAAAAAAAAAAAAAAAAAAAAAAAAAAGCCAGATGTGGCCATATCCACATGTAACCACAACACTGAGGAGATTGAGGATGGGACAGAGACAGGAGGATTCCTGGCACTTGCTAGCCAATCAGGGAACTCTGAGGTCAGTGGAAAACCAGGAAGGGCTAAGGGAATGGCTCAGCAGCTAGAAGCTAAAACTGCTCTTGTAGAACGTCCAGTGAACTCCCCTCTTGACCATCTCCTGTTTCCGGCTACGAAAGCAAGGCAGCGGTGGCAATTAGAGTGTCCGTGAGCACATGCAAGTCGAGAGCCGGTCCTTAGCAGCTCCCGAGGCAGTGGGGGACCCAGATGAGGACAAATGGATTGTAGAAGCTTGCTGAGGTTAGGGGAGAGGAGCCACGGTTACATCGGAAAATTACAAGGAAAGCGGTGTAGTGAGTTCTCTGTGGGAAAACGGAATGGCTAACCCAGGCTTCCAGGCCCAGACTCTGCAGTTCCCTCTGTGGCCAGAAGAGGGGGCGAGAGGCCGATGTTGTGCCTAGTTTCCAGGCGAGACTAGGTCACTGGGGAGTGAGATTAGCATTCTAGAGCCAGATTAGGCAAGTCGTGCTGTCTGGTCTTGTCTCATCTAGGCAGAAGGGAGGGAACAGTCGCCAGCCGACAGAGTAAGAGCAAACAATAAAGGGAGGGCCACAGAAAGACGCTCCTGGGTTGGAAAGCAAAGCTCTGAGTCTCTATAGGTTTGAGGAAGTGACCAGACTGTCCTTGTCTTCTTGTCTCCAATGCCGGGGACACCGGACAAGGACAATGCTAATATCCAAAGAGAAAGGGGGCTGATATTCAAACCCAGGGTAGGAGAAAGCTACCTACCTGAGGGACAGGAGAGGGAACAGGCTCAGGCTTGCCCTGCCGCTTCTGCAGACATCTGAGGCAGATTTTATATACTGAACCAGGGTCTGGTGCCTGTATTCTGGGCCCAAGATAGATCACCGGAACCTACTTTAAATAGCTGCCATTGGGTTATCAATAAGACAGTTTGCTGCTCTTCCAGAGGACCTGAGTTCAGTTTCTAGAACTCATGCATGGCAGCTTAGCACTGATTGTTAATTTCGGTTCCGGAGGACCCAACGCCCTCTTACAGCCTGCGTTCAGTCAGTGCACGTAAACCTGTGCAGGAAGGGGCTGGAGAGATGGCTCAGTGGTTAAAAGGACTGGCTGCTCTTCCAGATGTTCTGAGTTCAACTCCCAACCATGGGGTGGCTCACAACCATCTGTAATGGAACCTGATTCCCTCTTCAGGTGTGCATGAAAACAGCACTCATATACATAAAAATAAATAAATAAATAAAACTTTTTTTAAACTTTTTTTAGATCTGTTTATTTATTACATACACAGTGTTCTGCATATATATGCAGACGAGGGCACCAGATCTTACTATAGATGGCTGTGAGCCACCATGTGGTTGCTGGGAATCGAACTCAGGACCTCTAGAAGAGCAGCCAGTGCTCTTAACCGCTGAGCCAACTCTCCAGCCCATAAATCTTTTTTAAAAGTCCTATACTGGTACACATATACATAAAAATAAGTAAATCTAGAGACTTCTTGGTTGTGGATGGTTGCTGCTCATATTTCAGGGCTGCCCCGGGAATGCTGGCAAAGGCTGAGATAGCTCCAGGCCCTATTTTTTTTTTTTATTTTTTAAAGATTGTTACTGGAGATCAAACCGAGGCTCTCATGCTCGCATTACTAACCAGTGCTCTAGACTGAGCCATCTGCCAGGTCTGGTTAGCCTTTTGTTTGTATAGGCTTTATTATTAAAGAAAAAAATCGTTTAAGTAAATAACAACATCACACAACTAGACCCAAAGTCCATGCAACTTAGTGAATTTGTATACAGTTAGAATGGCATTAGAAACAGATATTGTAGTGAGTCTATGAGTATAAACCTTTAATCCCAGCACTGGGAGGCAGAGGCAGGCAGATCTCTGAGGTGGAAGCCAGCCTGATCTCCATAGTTCCAGGACAGCCAGAGCTACATATAGAGACATTGTTTCAACCTAAACAGGAAGAGAAAAGAAACCAGCTACATCACGACATATACACTTACCCACCACCAAGAAAAAAAGCCATGGCAAGAGAGAGGGAGAGGGAGAAGGAGGGAGAGAGAGAGAGAAAGAGGAAGAGAGAGAGAGACTGTTGTCTCCTTCCTCTACCTGTGTTCTAACACAAGAGGACCCTATAGACACCTAACCAAAGCCAGCTGCCTAGGTCACATTCTCTCTTCACCCTCTCCATTCTGTTATGCCACCTAACGGGGGTCACTACAAGGCAGACAGAACCAGATGCCAGAAGGGAAGAACCTCTTGAAAATAGTTACACCAGGAGAGCTGAGCGACTGGGGACATAGAGACATTTCCTAACCCACTAGTCACCCGTGGCTGCTGTGTCTGAGGCCATTGCCTGTAGATCTTCCCAGCATCCCCTTTAGTAACCGAGTGACTGCTGAAAGTACCAGGAGGATCCCTAAGTCCTCTGGTCCGTAGCCAGGTGCTTCCGGTAGCCATCTAAAGACAGAGTTTATTCTAATTATATGTTGCGGGGGTAGAGACAGGAAGGTGTAAGTGTGTGCATGTCTATTAAGGGCAGAAGAAGGGGTCAGATCCCCTGGGGCTAGAGTCACAGGTGGTTGTAAGCGCTAAGGAACTGAACTCGGGTCCTCTGTGAGAGCAGTAAGAAGTGCCCTTAACCACTGAGCCACCTCTCCATCCTCCCTTCCTGGGTTTTATTTTTGAGGCAGGATTTCACTATGGAGCTCAGATAAGTAAATCTTAAGAGAGAGGGAGGGGGAGCTGTTGTCTCCTTCCTCTGCCTGTGTTCTAACACAAGGGGACCCCTATAGACACCTAACCAAAGCCAGCTGCCTAGGTCACCCTCTCCATTCTGTTATGCCATCTAACGGGGGTCACTACAGGGCAGACACGGATCCTTCCAGCTCAGTCTCCTGGGTGCCGAGGCGTAACACCACACCCAGCTTTATTAAATCTTCTAAAGGACTTCGTTTCTTTTTAATTTATATGTATGAGTGCTTGGCCTGCATGTGTGTGTGTGCACCGTGAGTGTGTGGTACCCATGGAGGCAGAAGAGGACACTAATTCCCCTGGAAGGTTGTGGGCGGCCATATCAGTGCTGGGAGCCGAACCTGCATCCTCTGGAAGAGCAGCCAGTGCTCTTAACTGCCGAGCCATCTCTCCAGTCCTTTAGTCAAGTATCTTAATGGCACCATGGACTCCTCCTTAAAACAAGCTGAAGTTTGGGGGTCCAGAGAGCAACTACTATCCCATTCCAGGGCACCCACGCAGCTCTTCACCTCACTGAGCTACAGTTTGGTTCCTGTAGGGGGTTCAAATCCAGGACTTGGAAGTGGTTTTAAGTTCATTCACCCTCATCTTCCCATCACCTATGATGGGCAAACTCCTCCATTGGCAACTTGGTGGTATCTGGTTTCCAGCTGTGCCCACCAGGGCATCTCTAGGGCAGGTTTAACTGAGGAGAGAAAACCCACCCTGACAGCGCCCCTCAGTCTTAGGTCCTGGAAGGGATGCAGGGAAGCAAGCTGAACACAAGCGTCGTCTCTCGCTGCTTCCTGACTGGATGCTGTGTGAGCAGCTGCCTCAGGTCCCTGCTGCCTCACGCCCCTGCTCTCATGCCTTCCCCGGATAAACTCACACTGTGGGACAAAGCCACCACTTCCTCCTCCAAGCTGCTTTTGTCATAGCAATAAGGAAAGTAATTAACACACCCCAAGGTCAAAATCTTACAATTAAAGATATCTCTTTCCCAAAGTAACCCCTGGACAATTGCATTTGTAAATGCCCGGAAAGACACAACAGAACAGAACCTGGTCGAAGTAGAGAATCTAGAAGGTTAACAATTCCAGAGGCAGCTCGTGTCAGGCTAGCTTTAACCCTTTCATTACCTACCTCTGTGCATGACCTAATATGTTCTAGCCAATTAGGAAAGTGCTTTGGAATATGCAAGCAGACCCTTAGCTTCCACCAACTCAAAGCTAAGAATTCCTCCAGACAGCATCTGATGCCCACAGTGCAGTTTCCCTTCCTGTCTGTGACCGCCTACCTGATGTCTAGGAGAAGTGTCTAGATTTACAACTTTCTTTATCCCGTTGCTAAAATCTTCCCTCAATCTGTTTCCACACTGGAACCTGGGACTCGAAGTAACCTGGATCTGTGTCACTAGGCCATGTTGGCTCGCATTTGGCTTCAGAATAATTTTCCTTTTGAGGATTTATTTATTCATTATATATAAGTACAATGTAGCTGTCATCAGACACATCAGAAGAGGGCATCAGATCCCACCACGTGGTTGCTGGGATTTGAACTCAGGATCTCCGGAAGAGCAGTCAGTGCTCTTAACCGCTTTCTTTTTTTTTTTTTAAAGATTTATTTATTATATATAAGTATACTGTAGCTGTCTTCAGACACACCAGAAGAGGGCATCAGATCTCATTACAGATGGGTGTGAGCCACCATGTGGTTGCTGGGATTTGAACTCAGGGCTTCTGGAAGAACAGTTAGTGCTCTTAACCACTGAGCCATCTCTCCAGCCCTCTATTTTTTGACAAAGCTTTTTTTTTTTTTTAATTTACTTGCATGCACCTGTGTGGGTGCAGTACCCACAGAGGCCAGAAGAAGGAGTCAGATCCCTTGGAGGCGGAGTTACAGGCAGTTGTGAATCCTACAGTTTGGGTGCTCAGGGAGAAACTCTAATCCTCAGAAGAGTGCTCTTAATGGCTGAGCCATTTCTCCAGCCCTAGATAGGCTTCTTTTAACCCTCATCAACTGTCCAAGGTAGGTACAGTTACCAGCTCCACTCTTCAGGCAAGGGATAGTATGTACGACTTGTCGCGTGTGTATGTCTGCCTGTCTGTGTGTCTGCAGAGCTCTCAGTGTTAGGTGGTGGGCAATCAAACCACACTCAGGTCTTCCGCACATTTTGGAGTCATTTCCACTCGTCCTTGCTCTAGACACTCTTGCGGGTGGTTTGCCTTGGTCCCCAAGATCTCAGAACCAACCAAGTCCCTTTCTCTCCTACTCTCGGCTCCTCCCCACTTCCCTGGGGAGGTCCCCATTTAGTTTCCACAGATCTTCTTCAGATTACCCTGTGCCCTGACCTCAGCCCCGTCGCCACACTGTCCAGCCCCTCCCCTCTCAACCGCCAGCCCTGCTACAAACCCACCTGCTACCTAAAAATAGCTTTTTTCCTCTGGCTTCCTCCCTCCCTGACTCCTGCTGGTTTTAATAAGCTCCCAGCCAGGCTGGGAGCCGAGCTGTGCACCAAGCAGCCCCAGGATGGTAATTAGGTTAACTCTGCTCCAGTTCCAGCCAGAGGGAGGCCGCCTGGCTAGGGCCAGGCAGGGGGTTCTCCAATGCTCTTTTCACGGGCTTGGGGGTAGGGGGAGAGAGTGTAATGAGTGATACTTGTGTGTGTGATCTATGTGTGTATGATATGTGATGTGTGTGTGTGGTATGAAGTATACATATGATATCTGTGTGTATGTATGTGTTATGTTCCAGGGTGTTGGGGCAGATTTCTAGCACTGTAACAAAATATCTGAGGTAATTGACTTACAAAGAAAAAAGGCTCCGTGGGTATTGCTTGCCGAGAATTCACAAAGCCCTGGCTTACATCCCCAGCAGAGGGTAAAAGCAGGCATGGTGGTCCGCAGCTGTAGCTCTTGTACTGGTGAAGCAGAAGCGGGGGCATCAGGGTCTCTCCACACCAGGACTGCTGTCCATTTAGAATAAACTCTAGAAAGGGCACCGTGCAAAGTCCTTGTCTGGCTTTTCCTCCCAGTGTTGAGGGAGGCCTCTGAGGAGTGTCACTCACCCTGAGAAAGAAACACGAGGATTGTCAGCATCAAAATGGGCGGGAGCTCAGGGGACAGCTCCACTGGGGAAGTTCTTGCCACACAAGCTTGGTGACTGAATTCAGACCCCAGAACCTGCATAAAGGCCAGGAGTGGTGACACTCACCTAATCTTAGCACCAAGGAAGGGGACACAGGATCATCCCTGTGTGATCTCCGAGTTCAGCATTAGATCTTGCCTTGTAAACAAAGTAAAAGACTGAGGACACACAGCAGCTTGCTCCTCTGAGGACCACAGTTTGGTTTGTGGCACCCACACTGGGCAGTACACAACTGCCTGTGACTGTGGCTTCAGAGGATCCAGTGCCATATTCTGGTCTCCCCAGCCATCTGCGTTCGCATGCACCCACCCACACATGCATGCATTGTGTGTGTGTGTGTGTGTGTGTGTGTGTGTGTAGAAAGAGAGACAGAGAGACACAGAGAGACACAGAGACACAGAGAGACACAGAGAGAATATAGCCCAGGTTGGCCTCTAATTCATGCCGATCTTTCAGCCTCCTCTCTTGAGTGCTGGGCTTACAGGTGTGAATGGCCACACTCCGACTTACAATGAAGATTTAATAACATTGCTTCCCCTCTCTGAGCTTCAGTTCTGCACCAGTAACACGGGGTGCATCCCTGCAAGGATGAACGAAGAGCACAACGTTCAACAGAAACTTAAGAGGAGGAGCTGGGCTGGCAAGGTAGCTCGTGGCGGTGGGGCGGGGGTAGGGTGAGGGGATGGTTGCCACTGAGCCTGGCGACTTGACAAGCTGGAAGGAGAGAACTCAGTTCTACAGGTTGCCCTCTGGCTTCCACACGCATACAGCCAACAAATAAATAAGTAAATGTAATAAAAGAAAACAATAAAAAGAGACTGTCTTTAGGATATTCCTCACTTGGTGGTAAGGTGTATCGGCAGTCGGCTGTGAGGATGAGCACTGCGCATGCGTGTGGCTGCCCGTTGCACGTAGACCTGGGTTATCATGTATGCAGGGGGCTACAAGGATGTGGTACAGTGCTGAGCCTTGAGTTTTTGGACTCGAGGAGATGGTCTAAACAATTCATGGACATGATACAGGAAAGCGGAATTGGGGGGCTGGGAGAGAATACACCAGCAGCGCGGTTGGAGCGTGTGTGTGAGAGCCACATATGTGCTGTGTAGGGAAGACACGTGTCTGATGCTTGTGAGTTTGTCACGTGTGTGGTAGAGTCGGGTGCGGGAGTGTGCAGTGAGCTCAGGTGACTAAAATCTGTTCTGCCAGCAGACAGATGCTGGAGATGAAACTGGGTCACATACTCCCAGGCAGTCCCAGCTGCTAGCCCCACCGCCCCTCCCCTGCCTGCTCTGTCCCCAAGGGAACACATGGATCCAGGTGTGCACTCCAGACCTTAAGGGAGATGTCACTGCATATTCCCTGGAGGGGGCGTCCCCACGCTAGGTGCCTGTATGTGTACACAGAAGGTGCATGGTATGGGGCGGAGGGAGATCGGGTGTGGGCCATGGTTTATAAGGCCTTGTCAAGGATTGACGGAAGTGGTCCCAGGTTACAGCAATGAATAAAGCAGCTGGCTAACCTCTATTTACTCTTCTTTACCCCACACTGCCCTCTCGTTCCCATCTCGCTCTCTTCTTAAAAAAGATTTACGTGTAGGTACATGTGTTTCTGGGTCTCCGTGCGTATAGGTACACATGGGTGCAGTGCTCAAAGAGGCCAGAAGAGGGCATCAGATTCCCTAGAGTTGTGGGTCACCCAGGACGTGTGCTGGGAACCAGAGCAATAAAAGCTTTTAACAGGGGCTGGGGATTTAGTTCAGTGGTAGAGCGCTTACCTAGGAAGCGCAAGGCCCTGGGTTCGGTCCCCAGCTCCGAAAAAAAGAACCAAAAAAAAGCTTTTAACAGCTGAGCCATCTACAGCCGATCCTACGTGTGTGTGTGTGTGTGTGTGTGTGTGTGTGTGTGTGTGTGTGTGTGTGTGTGTGTGTGTGGTAGGGGGGTGCATATTTGCACCCGAGGTGCACGTGGACGCCAGAGATGGACATCGTTTGTTTCTGAGACATGGCCTCTCACTGAAACCTGAACTCATTTGGCTGACAGGGAGCCCTCGGGAGCCTCTTGCCTCCCACTTCTAAGCACTGGTGTTACAGGTGTGAACTGCGACACCTCACTATATATATGGGTGCTGGGGGTCTGAACTCAGGTCCTTGAGCTTGTCAGCAAGTCATCTCTCCAGACCCAGTGTTTTACTTTACTTTTAATTCGGGGTGGAGGGCATTAGGGTACAGACCTGCCATTGCACTCATGTGGCACTCAAAGGACAATCTGTGGAAGTGAGTTTTCTCTTTCTACCATATAGGTCCTGGAGCTCAAATTCAGGTTGGCAGGCTTGGTCGTCAGTGCCTTTATCCTCTGATCCACCACCCTGGCCCCACCCTGAATCCCATTTTACTTTCTCTCAATCAGGACCTTGTTACAGCCCAGACTTCCTCAGAAGTCACTGTAGCTCAAGATGGCCTTGCACTCATCATCCTGCCTCTGCTTCTCGGCCTCCTGAGTGCTGCGATTGTGAGCATTCACAACCACACCCAGCTCAACTTTGACCCTTTTGTTCTCTGCTGCCTAATTTTCCCTCCCTGGGATATATTTTGAGAATTTTAAGACAAAAATAATTAATTTGATAGTATAATATATATACATATATACACATATATACATACAGATACACACATACATATGCATACATATATATATACATTGTGTGTGTGTGAACGGTGTGCACGAAGATGTCAGAGGACAACTTGTGGGGGTCTTTAGGATTGGAGGGCATTTACCTTTGATGCTTTCTCTCTAAATCCTCAGATTCCACACCCTTCTAGAACAGCAGCAGCAGTGAGGGAACAATCTTTCAAAGTCTAAGTCTAAGGAGAGTAGCATTTCAGATCCAATCCACAGCACAGAGAAAGAGACTGCCAGGGAGGGGACCATCTGAGACAGGGAGCTCACCAGGGCTTCCCCATCCTTCATAGGATGAGGACTCTGAGGTGGCTGGGGAAGTCTGTGTATTCGTCCAAGTCTGCCATTCCCCTAAAGCACTGTACCCCCTCCCTGCGCCCCATCAAAGCCAAGGCAGCAGTTGCTGCACAGATAGACAAAGAAGGGAAGGTGGATGCATACTCAGCCAGGGCAGAGTTCCCAGTCTTAAATTTCAAAAAAAAGTCTCGAAGCCAGGGCTGCTAAGGGACTGACATTCAGTGACAAGCTTCATTTAAGGAGTGAACTCTGCGCTGAGATGGGGGAGGACACCTCATCCCTGCACCTCCCTGGTCTTCCTCCTGTCCTCTTCACACCCCCAGCTATGGCTCCTCAAACCAGCAGAGACTGCGGGTCCTCTGAAGGTGCTCTGACTTGCCCGCAGACCCCCTTGCTCTCTGCCTTAGAAAGTCCAGACAGACAGAAGGGCAGACTCTCCCTGGAAGGAGGGAGCAGTCCGACTGGTGCTTGGCCAGCCCCAAACCCCAGCCGATGCAATATTAATTCAGCAGGAAGGTGGAAGACCGGCTGAGGACTCGCCCTTGGGGCCCTGGGGTGGCAGAGTTGGCAGTAACAGCTGCAGCCTGCTGTCTTACCCGCTCCCAACCTTTGTTCTGTAAGGTTCTCATACACACAGAAACACACCAAAGACACAGGCAAGGAAACCTTAGGGAAGGAGGAGGGATGGGGAGGAGGATGCAGACAGGCTCTAGTAAGACAGGCAGCTACAGATGGCCGCATATACTCACAGACCTGCATGCCAGACTCCCAGGCTCACGAGAAAATACAGGCAGATGCAGATCTCTCTCTCTCTCTCTCTCTCTCTCTCTCTCTCTCTCTCTCTCTCTCTCTCTCCCCTCTCTCCTCTCTCTCTCTCTTCTCTCCTCTCCTCTCTCTCCCCTTTCTCTCTCTCCTCTCTCCTCTCTCTCCTCTCTCTCTCTCTCTTTCTCTCTCTCTCCTCTCTCTCTCCTCTCTCCTCTCCTCTCCTCTCCTCTCTCTCTCCTCTCTCTCTCTCCTCTCTCCTCTCTCTCTCTCCTCTCTCCTCTCTCTCTCCTCTCTCCTCTCCTCTCTCCTCTCTCTCTCTCTCCTCTCTCCTCTCTCCTCTCTCTCTCATTTGTGTGTGTAGTGCCTGCATGTATGTATGTGCACCGTGTGTATGGTACCTACCTGGGGAGGTTAAAACAGGGTTATGGGAGCCAGGCTTGGTAAGGTATACCTTTAATCCCAGCACTTGAGAGGAAGAGGCAGGCAGATCTTTAGGGTTTAAGGCCAGCCTACATAGTGAGTTCCAGGCCAGTCAGAGCTACTCAGTGAGACCCCTTTTCAAAAACAAATTAAAAAAAGAAAGGAAGGGGCTGCAGCGATGGCTCAGAGGTTAAGAGCACTGACTGCTCTTCCACAGGTCCTGAGTTCAAATCCCAGCAGCCACATGGTGGCTCACAACCATCTGTAATGGGGTCCGATGTCCTCTTCTGGTGTGACTGAAGACAGCTACAGTGTACTCACTCACATACATTAAATAAATAAATCTTTTTTTTTTAAAAAGAAAGAACAAAAGAAAAGAAGGAAGGAAGGATAATACAGAGAAGTCAACAGATCCTCGGAACTGGAGTTACAGATGGTTCTGAAGTACCTTGGAGATGCTGTAAATAGAACTTGGTTCACTGCAAGGGGAACCAGTGCTCTTTACTGCTGAGCCATCTATCCCAACCTCTAAAATGTTTCTTAAATTCTACACTCTGACTCTCGGCTCGCACCCCAGCCCTGCCCCTTCTAGACTGTTCTGGCATGTCTAACACTCCCTTTGGAGAGAGCTATGGGGAGCCTCTTGCGGGGGACTGAAGCAGGAGCAGTCAATACTCCCGGGTTACACGAGGGAATAATCTCTGGGATCCCTTCATGGCTGCTGCTAACCTTCTTCCATTCCGCATGCTCAGGAACAGGGCTATTTTGGGACAGTTGCTGGTGCAGGCAGGCAGCTCAAGGCCACATACAAAGTGACTAAATAGTGACTGGATCTGAGGATCCCTGGGGTTCCAGCCTAGAAAAACAAACACCCAACTGTCTCATTCACCGGTTCCTTTATCCAGCCAGGCCTGGTGACTCCGGAGCCTGAGGCAGAGGCAAGAAGATTGCGCGAGTTTGAGGCCAGCCTGGGACACATGGCAACATCCTATCTCGGAGGACCACAGCTGTGGATGAAGCGTGGTTGGTAGAGTGCTTGCCTATCATTCACTAAACCCGGGGTTCCACCCCCAGCATTGTATAAATCAGGGAGAGTCCTCCGTGCATGCCCCAAATCCTAGGAATCTGGAGGTGGAGGATTCAAGGTCATCCTTAGTTACGTAGTGAATTTGATAGCCAGGAGTACATGAGACCCTACCAAAAAAGAAGAAATGGAAAGAAGAGAAGAAGTGGGCAGGATTTAAAAAAATAAAAATGGATTTCTCTCCCCTGTGAGTTCTAGTTTTACACCCCTACCCAGCCTGCCTAGTCCAGCCACAAGGAAAATGTCAAGGACATCTTTGGGAGGTTTCCCCTTGCTCTCTAGCTACACCGAGGCTTCAAGGAAAGTGCTAGTAAGGACTCTAAATACCGTGGACCATGCACAATCCTACATTAATGACTGCCTTCGCTCATAGGCAGCGCTGGGAATAGACACAACCCGCCCCCTGCTGGTCCCGTATCCGCGGCATCAGGTACTCCACGCCTGCAGAGAGCGCTGTGAGCAACTGTCTCTGAGGCGCTCTAGCCACCAGGCGGGACAGGAGGCCGCCTCTATGATGGTGCGCTGTCCAGCATTTCAGCAATCGGCAGCGGCGCTTGCGGGAAGACGGGGGCGCGGGGCCGTGGGGAGGCCACAGAGGAGCCTTGCCAAGCAAAAGACTCGGGACAAACGGGACCTTAAGGCCCGGCTCCAGCATCCAGAAGACTGCAGAGGTCAGGGAGGAGGTAAGAGCCTCTGATGGGGCGAGGGGGGGTTCCCAGAGGGGCTGGGCTGGGTTGGACCTCAGGCCTCCCCAGCTGGGGGCCCAGATGTGCAGAGGACCTATGTTGAGGGGTTGATTGCTGGAGTTATTTGTCCGTGGGGTCAGGCGAGGTAGAATTAGAGATAGAGAATGCTTGTCTTTTCACCTAGAGTGACGGAGAAAGTGTGAATTCAAGGGTCAAGGGGAATACTCTCCTGGACATAAATTGACCATGGTCCAGCCCATGAGCATGCCAAACAGGCCACCATCCAGTCGCCCTTCCCCCAACTTAGGAGGAGCACCTGCTCCCCAGGGAAAGGATACCCAGATTCCAGGGACACTGTAGACACCCATCACTTGCAGAGGTGGAGAGAGCAGCCATCCACCACCCCCCAACCTGGATGCTGGGCCCCTGTCCAGCAGGGGGGTGCCTGCATAAGGGACAGTCTGGCCTTTTTCCCAGCTACCCAATTCCCTGGGGGAGGTAGGAGCTGGCGGTGAGAATTGGGTCTCTCACAAGCTGGCATTTATTCTCACACTGGGAAGAAGGGTGGAGAGTGCAGATGTGAAAATAGCCACTGGGGAGTTTGGAAGGACATTCTGCAGGAATTTTTAAGGCCCAGGGTAGGTCTAGCCTTGTGGTAGATTTCTGATAAAGCACTGTGAAAAAAAGACGCAGCCACTGGCTTGCCAGCTTCTCCCACTTTCTTTCAAGGGCTTCTGCCTGGACACTGAGGCCTCCTGCAGTTCTTGTCTCTGACAGCTGGTTCCCATAAGGACAGATCAGGGAGATCCAGAAAAAGGCCACTCATATCAGCTGTGGCACTCCAGTGTCTGTGCTCTATCCTAACCATAACTTCTCAGTCTCCCAACACCTCTCACTCACCTGCTCCTGGCATGATCACACCTGGACTGGCTTTGTATCCTGTATCCCTTGATGGGTAGCAAGGGTTCCTGAACCCATAGGCTCATCTTAAGGTCACAACCTGGGCTCACACCAAATTCTTCACCCCAAACCAGAAATAGAACTATGTTGACTAGGAAATTACTCCCGCAGAATACTAGTTTTGGGGTTCCTAAACTTTATATCCTATCCCACACTCCTGTGTGGGGTGGAGGAGAAATTCTGGAAGGATGACTAAAAGAAAGTGAATCGGGGAGTTGGGGATTTAGCTCAGTGGTAGAGCGCTTGCCTAGGAAGCGCAAGGCCCTGGGTTCGGTCCCCAGCTCCGAAAAAAAGAACCAAAAAAAAAAAAAAAAGAAAAGAAAAAAGAAAAAGAAAAAGAAAGTGAATCGGGTTTTCAGAGGTGAGTGGTGGGTGGTTTGAGAGGCACAGCCTCTTTAGTCAAAAAACAGGAAATCAGATGTAGGTTATCTGACTTCAGGTAACCCTCGGAGCCTGCCTCCTGCTGTGTAAACAGGTGGAATGTTAACAATCTCTTTTGTTGTGGAAGGTGACTGGGGCACTTGCTGAGAGAGTGGGCAGAACCTTTTGTGGTTGAACCACTGGGATAATCTATATAATGAGTGGGAAGCTATTGAAACAGTAAGGTGTTAGGCCAGCGAGAAGGCTCCGTGTGTAAAAGCACTTGCCACCAAGCCTGACAGTCTACTTTTGGCCCCTGGAGAAGAGAACCAAATCCCACAAGATGTCCTCTGACCTCCATGTGTTCAGTGTCACTCACATCTGTCCCCCCCCCTGCAAATAAATAAATGTGAACTAGCTGGGTGATGGTGGCACACACTTTTAATCCCAGCACTCGAGAGAGGCAGAGGCAGGTGGATCTCTGAGTTCAAGACCAGCCTAGTCTACAGAGTGAGTTTCAGGACACCCAAGGATACACAGAGAAACCTTGATTGATATATATATTATATATATATATATATTATATATATAATCTTATAGATATATTATATATACATATTACTTTATATAGATATATAATATATATTATACTATCATACTAAGGACACCAGGTGAATGTTAGTAAACAGATTACAAGTAACATTCCCTGCAGAAATACCCAGAGGTATTTGAAGTATGTCTTTTGATTCCCAAAGGACATCTCTGAGAACCAAGCTAGCTGAGGCTGTCACACCAGGCACCATGATTGGCTTATAGCTGCAATGGACGCAGCTAGTCCTCATCCATGCTTCCCAGGAAAGCTCTCATTGTTCCTCTTTCAGAGCTGAGAAGGGAGGATAGACTGACTTCCCCAAGGTCACGAAGCCACCTAGCTCTCTTCCTTGGACTGGACGTATACTGCTGATGCCCTGTCCTGAATCCTGCTGTCTAGGTCCAGATGAGGGTGGGGATCTTGACTGGTGATGTCAGCTTACAGGTGTGGAGTTCCAGGTATACACAGTGAGGTAGGGAGCTGACTGGGCCAAGGTCACTAGGACATTTGATGGTAGACTGTGATCTGAACTGGCGTCTGTACATCCCTGCTACAACCTGCCCCCCCATCGTTATCCCGCTTCCAGGAGAAGTCCCATCTGGTCACTATCATACCTTCACCCCACCTCCTCTTCCCAGCGGGCTCTTGCTGACCTCAGAAAGCCGGTGGCTGCCCATTCCCTTCTGAGTGCTTAACTCTCAACCCCTCACACAGCCCATGGTCACAGCAGCTGTCAGCCCTGTTGGAGTCAGCCTCCCTGTCAACCCCCATCATCTCCTCCGCCCACATATTCTTCCCTCCAAAGCCAACACCATGGCTTCCCCACTCATAGGGTGCTCACGAGGGAGGAGACGGCAGATTCGCTTTGGTTTTCTTACAAGGCTAGAGGTGGAACCCAAGTCCTGCACATGCTAAGAAAGCACTTTCCCACTGAACTACATTCCCCAGCCTCAATCTCTTCCTTTAACCTACATTTTGATGAACTATTCACATGACCGTGACCGTACACACACACACACACACACACACACACACACACACACACACACACACACACATCTCATCTTCATATGATCTGGTCAAGAGGTACTACTGTTAGCTAGGGCTGGGAGGGGTGGGAATGGGGGTGACATATACCTGTAATCCCAGCACTCAGGAGGCAGATGTAGGTGGACCTCTGAGTTCGAGGCCAGCCTGAGTTCCAGGACAGTCAGGGCTACACAGAGAAACCCTGTCTTGAAAATAGCAAACACCATCCTCCCTTTGCAGAGGATCCAAACAAAACTTAGAAGTGTGATGTGGTTTTGCCAAGGTCTCGGTTTGATCTAAGCCCACTCTCTCTGGGGGCTCAAAGTGGATTCCAGAACACTCTGCTGTCCTCAGCTCTCTGTGCTGCCCTTGGCTACCTTCTCCCAGAGCTCTGTGGACTAGCAAAAGTCAGGGGTAACAGGACAGAACAAAACAAAACAAAACAAAACAAAACAAAATAAAACAAAAACCCTGCAGGGCTAAAGATGTGAGCCCAAGGGCATTTCTGAGCCCAGCTCCAATCTGGACTTCTCATATGACCTTCAACAAGTCCCCAGTGTCCCTGTGTATAATAGAGCCTCACAAGACGACCACCCAAAGTTCCCATCAACATCAGGATTTCTAAGAGCTGTGCACTCTATAAATCTGTATGTCAAGCCAGGCCTGATGGTGAAGGTCTGTGATCCCAGTGCTTGGGAGGCTGCTGTAGGTAGATTTTGAGGTCAAGGTGAGCCTGGGCAACCGAATGAGTTCAACACCATCTTGGACAACTTCGTAAGAGCCTGTGTCACAATAAAAAGCAACCGGTCATACAGTTCAGTGGTAGATGATTTCCTTACTAAATGAACCAGGTTCAATCCCTTCTAACACACACACACACACACACACACACACACACACACACACACACACACACACACCATGTCAGGAAGTCTGTGATCCTATCAGCAGAAGTGGAAATCACCTGCAATGTTTCAAGGTTTGATTTATCGTCTGCTTGCAGATGAGATTTCAAAATCCACCAAAAGGGAAAATAATACCAGGATCCAAGATACCACAGTGAGCCAAGATTAGACATGCCTCTAGCCTGGATTTGGA
The DNA here is from genome assembly GCF_021556685.1 of Rattus norvegicus. Classification (NCBI taxonomy): domain Eukaryota; kingdom Metazoa; phylum Chordata; class Mammalia; order Rodentia; family Muridae; genus Rattus; species Rattus norvegicus. Next base: position 27,880,682 of record NC_141545.1, on the reverse strand, counting down.
GGGACCTGCTAGGATACCAAAATGTCCTCCTTATACCTACCAGAATGGTTTATCAGAGCCAGGATGGCCCCCAGCATCAGGGACACAGGACAGAGGCAACAGGAGATGCTGGCTGAGAATGGTGTGGGAGAAAAAAAAAAGAGTTTTGCAGCTGAATTCTGCTGAGGGAAGGCTGTCTTGTTAGGGCAAGCAAGGGCATGCAGGGGGGAAGCAGGGGGAGACCTGCTTGGTTTTAACCTCAGCCCAAAGAAGGGTCAGGAAGCTGGGGAGGGGGTGTTAATGAAGAGAAAGGGTGACAGGGACATACTCAGGAGCAAAAGACTCATGGAGGTGACCCTGAAGGACGGTTGTAACCTGTAAATGAGAAGTTAGATGTGAGAGGGAGTTTGGCCCTCATATGGAGAAGAAGAAGAGGTCAGGGGCTAGTGGTTCTAGATGTTTCTAATGCTGTGACCCCTTAATACAGTTCCTCATATTATGGTGACCCCCACCATAAAATTATTTTTGTTGCTACTTCATAATTATGTAATTTTGTTACATTTTGTTATGAATCACATGAATGTCTGATATGCAGATGATCTTAGGTGACCCCTGCAAAAAGGTCATTTGACACGCTAAAAGGGTTGTGACTGGCAGGTTGAGAACCACTGGGCTGGGGAGATGGCTCAGTGGTAACAGTGCCAAGCAAGGCGGTGCTCACTTATAATCCCAGTACTAGGGATTATAAGAGACTTGACAGATCTCTAGCACCCTTTGCCCAGCCTAGAACAACTGGAAGCCCCAAGAAAGGAGGTGGAGGGGGCTGGCTAGATAGTTTAGTGGATTGTGGCACTTGCCACCAAATCACCTGAGTTTGATGCCAGAGATTCCCATGGTGGAAGGAGAGAACCAAGTCCCACAAGTTGTTCTCTGACTGCCATAAATGTATTATGGCGCGCGTGCGACACACACACACACACACACACACACACACACACACACACACACACACAGAGGAGGTGGGGAAGTTAGAGAGAAAGTAAGAGGTCTAGGGTCCTTTGATAGGGAGAAATGCATTGCCAGCCATCACAGCTACAGACTGGCCCAGCCTTGTTCATCATGTGGTGACACCTGTGTTCCTGGCTCCTCCCTCTCTTCTTGGTCATGGGCATGGGAAGGCGACAGTTCCACATGCAGCCCAGCTCTCTTATCCTTGTATCATCCATAGTGGGGTTCTCTTGGGGACAGGCGATACCCACTGGACTTGCAGAAAGGCCCTTCAATGGCTATGTAGACCTTGCCTCCAGAGCAGCCCACCGACCCCCGAGGGATCCCACCATCTTAAAAGCTGCCAGCCTGCAGTGCTGTCTCCTCAGAAGGCAGCCCAGCCTCAGCCTCTGCCACCCTCCCCCTGGCCTCCTGCCCACTGCAGAGGTTGCCGTGCCAGCTGAAGCTAGCGGACAGAGCCTGGATCCCTCAGCGTCTTGCTGGGGCCTCCGAAAGCTATAAGAAGCTCCCTGATCCTGGAATGCAGACAGCTTCTTCATTTGGGGTGGGGGCGGGAGTCCCTTCCTCCCCACTATTTCCCAGAATTACCCAGGGCAGAGACAGGCAGGCAAAACCAAATTGTTTGGAATTCTTTCTTAGGCAGGGTCTCAATATGTGTCACAGGCTAGCCTAGGCTGAACTTTTGGCTATCCTCTGACAGGTATATAACATCACACCTAGCATGTGTTGAATCTTTTGACTTTAAAAATGGCCTGTTTTCAAACTGGCAAAGGTGACGTGAGTCACCAGGGAAGATAGCTCGGGAAGAACACTTGCCTAGCGTGCTCAAGGCCCTGGCTTCTATCGTCAATGCCCCCTTCTTTTTTTCTTTTCTTTTTTTTTTTTTTTCGGAGCTGGGGACCGAACCCAGGGCCTTGCGCTTGCTAGGCAAGTGCTCTACCACTGAGCTAAATCCCCAACCCAATGCCCCCTTCTTAAAAAGAAAAAAAAGAGGGAGGAGGGGGAGGAAGGAGTCAAGTGTGGTGGGGCCTCCCTTTAATCTCAGCACTTGGGAGGCAGAGGCGGGCTGGATCTCTGAGGCCAGCCTGATCTACAGAGCAAGTTCCAGGATAGCCAGGACTACACAGTAAGAACCTGACTCACAGAAACTTAAACAGATAATTAAATAAGAACACTGATATGGGGGGTTAGGGATTTAGCTCAGTGGTAGAGCGCTTGCCTAGCAAGCGCAGGGCCCTGGGTTCAGTCCTCAGCTCTGGGGGGGGGGGGGGGGGAGTGATACGCATGTCCATGTCGGCTCCTGCTTGAAATCCCCGCCCTTGAAAGGCTGAGCCAGAAGGGTTGCCGGGAGATTGAGACCAGTCTGGGCTGCATCGTGAGTTTCTGGACCATCTAAGCTACAAACTAAGACCGCGTAGGAAAGAGAGAGACACAGACACACACAGAGGGAGGGACAGAGGGTCTGGGAGAGAGGGGGATTTCGTTATACAATGTACCAAGACCAACCATGAAACCCGGAGCCAGTGAGAAGGCTCCGAGAAGAAGGGCACTTGCCACCAAGCCTGACGACTTGTTTGATCTCCAGAACCCCTGAAGGTAGAAAGAGAGAACTGGCTCCTAAAAGAACTACTGATTCGTCTGTCCTACACTGTGGCGTGCATATGTGTACACGCATGTGCATACCCGTGAGCATGCATACACAGGGACGCATGGAGTAATTATGAAATTAATTTAATTTGTTTCTGAGACAGGATTTCTTTGTGGCTGGTTGACCTGGATCACTCTGTAGACCAGGCAGGCTTTCCAGCTCAAGAGATCCCCTGCTTCTGCTTTCTGAGTGCTGGGATTAAAGCTGTGTGCTGCTACCACCACCTGGTAGCAATTTAAAAACTTTTTTTACAAGGTCAGATGTACAGCATAATGGTAGAGCCCCTGCCTAGAATCCCCCAGTAAGGGGGTGGGGGCGTGGCTCGGTGGTAGAGCACCTGCCTAGAATCCCTCAGTGAGGGGCTGGGGGCGTGGCTCAGTGGTAGAGCCCCTGCCTAGAATCCCCCAGTGAGGGGCTGAGGGTTTAGTCAAATATCTGCTAGCATGTACAAAGTCCTGAGTTCCATTTATTCCTAACACACACACACACACACACACACACACACACACACACACACACACGGAAAGAAAGCATTCTTATCACCCAAAAACAAGCACTAAGACTGTCACCTTGCAGGCTTCTTCCTACTCGCTCGTAGGTACATGAAACTAAATCACTGAAAATGGGCTGTGGGGAGAAGTCTGCATCCATTTTTTTTTTAAAACTCCAGCTTGAGCATCCTAAGATGTCTTCAGAGATTGTTCATAGCATACTATTTCCCCTATGCTGGAGTTTGAGCCCCGGCGAGAACGTATAAAGACTGGCTGTGGGTGAGGCTGCTTTCCCAGTAAGCTAACTGAAGCAGAGAAGAAAGCCTCACCCATGACCCACATGGGCACATTGGGGTCTGGGGGCTCTGTGTTTTCCTTGAAAGAGATGACTATGGGGCAGATGAGCCTGTGAGTGAGGTAGCTTTGTCAGTCAGCGCCCTGAACCAGGGGCTGCTGGCAGAGATAGCCTGAGTAGGTCACACATCCCCAGGGGAGATCACGGATCCTGCAGGACTTGAGTGGAAAGAGCTCAGAGCTACAATCAGGAGATAATCATCTCCTAGCTGGGCTCTCTTTCAGCTAGGCTCACCCTTCATCCTCAGGACCGGCTGCTAAAGTGTGGATCTGCCTCCTGGCGGACAAGGAGGAGTGATAGAGGTGGGTTTGACAGAATTCCATAAGAATAGTATCCCGGCTGGGTGGTGACACAGGCCTTTAATCCCAGCACTCAGGAGGCAGAGGCAGGAGGAGCTCTCAGAGTTCGAGGACAGCCTGGTCTGATCTCTCTGAGCTTGAGGCCAGCCTGGTCTACTCTACAGAGCTAGTTCTAGGACAGCCAGGGCTACACAGAGAGATCTTATCTCAAAAAATATAATAATATAATATATAATAATAATGTTGATAATATTATTAATATTATAAAATAGAATATATACCTGAGACAATAGTCACTATCTGGATCAATATAATTCAGACTCAGTGGGCGTCTCTTTGTTTCTGGGCATTGTGTGAGCTGTGAGGACGCGGCTGTCAATCTACCCTGACCTTCACCTTCAAGGTTCCCCAGAGCAGTCGTTACAACTACAGTTAGTTACAACTTTCTGAGGTTTGGCTAGATGGGAGCTAACTACAGAGATGTGGGCTACGGGAGGCTGCCCCGGGAAAGCTGGTGCTCCCCGTGGGCCCTGGGATTGATATAGAGGAGGAGTGATACCCAGCACAGCACGGGTAATGACATGGAGGCGTGGAAAGTTCTTGTGAACCAGGGCCAGTGGAGGAGGCAGGAGGATCTAGAGCAACGTTTCTCAATCTGCGCTGTCACAATTACATCTGGGGGCAGAGTTGAAAGACCCCTTTCACTGGGGTCACCTATGACTATTGGAAAACACAGATATTTACATTATGATTCTTTTTTATAAAGGCTTATTTATTTATCATATATAAGTACACTGTAGCTATCTTCAGACACACCAGAAGATCTCATTACAGATGGTTGTGAGCCACCATGTGGTTGCTGGGAATTGAACTCAGGACCTCTGGAAGAGCAGACAGTGCTCTTAACCACTGAGCCATCTCTCCAGCCCTACATTACGATTCTTAACAGTAGCAAAATGACAGATACAAAGTAACAACAAAAAACATTTTTATAGTTGGGGGTCACCACAGCATGAGGAAGTATTAGGAAGGTTGAGAACCCCTGACCTCGAGTGTCAGACCAGCTTTGGGATACATAATCTAGGATAGAGAGCAGGATGGAGGGACAGAGAGAGAGAGGAAAAGAGAAATATACCAGATGCCAAAGGGCTGTGGCTAAGAAGAAACTACTGTCCATCGAAGGAGAAGCCACTGTTCACCAAGTGCCAGACCAACTGAAGAGAGACCGGTCCTGAGTCCCCAGGAGACTTGACAGGGATGGTTATGCATGTGCACAAACTAGAATCTTCTAGAGAAAATGGAAGACCAGTGGGAGGGGAGAAAGCCAAGGAATAGAGTCTTCAGCCTATCCCCAGCTGGGAACATACCCCTTAGCACCCAACAAAGACTCCTGGTTAGCAGAGTAGGCTTCAGGACCAGTGGAGTAGCGGAGCCACCCCGGAAGGGGTGGAAGCTGGGACACTCGGCTGACCCTGCCGATGGTCAGTCCTGCCCCCTCCCACCCTGTCGCCACACTCCCAGTATCCTCTGCAGAACGCCTTTCTTTGTTCTTTCGGAGGATGCATGTGGGGGTGGAGGTACGTGTGTGTGTGTGTGTGTGTGTGTGTGTGTGTGTGTTCGAGTGCTTACGAGGGTGCACGAATGTGTGTGTATGAATGTGTGTATCTGTGTGTGCGTGGGGAAACGGCAGGCCTTGGCATATTTATCTGACTGTTTACTTATTAATAGACAGGGTCTCTCGCTGCCTTGCAGCTCACCAAGTACACGGGGCTGGCTGGTTGGGAAGCCCTAGGGATCTGCTTCCTAGCACTGGAATTAGAAACAGGTTTTCTTGCAGGGGCCGGGCAGTTAGGGGGAGATCAAAGGGTCTGGGGCTTGAACTCATCCTCCAGCTTGCCCGGCAAGCGCTTTGCTGACTGAGCCATCCCCTCCGTTCCTGTTGTCTGGTTTTGCTTTGTTTTTAGGTTTTTGTTTGTTTGAGGTTTTTTGTTTTTTTGTTTTTTTTTTAGATTTTTATTTTCATTTATTGTGTCCCAGTACACATGCCCCAGGGGAGATCAGAGGACAACAACTCTCAGGAGTTGGATCCCGAGGATAGGACTCAGTTACCAAGTCTGGCAGTAAGTGCCTTTACCCGATGAGCTGATTGCCAAACCTGTTTTGTTGGGGTTTTTTGTTTGCTTGTTTGTTTGTTTTTACGCTTTTGTTTATTTGTGATTTTGAAGAAAAGGTCTCCTGTATCCTACACTGGTCTTGAATTTGATACATAGCCAAGGCTGGCCTTCAATTCCCGACCGCTCTGCCTCCCACGTGCTAGGACTGCAGGTGCGAGCAAACACACTTTGCTCTCTACTACCCTTCAAGTTCTCCCTTCCTCCATTTCTCTGGAGTATCTGACAACAGATACCGTCACTTAGTGCCTTTCTTTTTCTTTTTTTGTTTTAAATAAACTTTTTTTAAAATTTATTTATGGATGAGTGTTCTGTGTGTCTGTATGGTTCATGCCAGAAGGGGACATCAGATTCCATTATAGGTGGTTGTGAGCCATCATGTGGTTGCTGGGAATTGAACTCAGGACCTCTGGAAGAACATCCAGTGCTCTTAACCGCTAAGCCATCTCCCCAGCCCAGCTTGGGAGCCTTTCTTGACTTAGAAGTTTCATAATTGTTGTCATCCTCAGTCCCATCTTGGATAAAGGAAGTTGCAGATACATGTGAGCAGTGAAGCCCTCCTCAGCAGAAAACTTGCCTAGAATCTCCCCCCGCCCCCAAACCCCACCTTTCTTGAGAGGCTGGGCATAGCTAGGTGGAAGGATGCTTGCTGGTTCAGTCTGCACCAGGGCGGGAGGCTCCAGCACCGGCACTGTAAATATAAAGTATCCTTTTTGCCTAGACTCGGTAGAGTTTCTGCAGGCCACGTGGCTTAGATGGGCGTGTCTGAGTGTGGGCCAGGGCTCGGGTCCAAGATTGGGCGGCCTGGCTGGATGACTTTAGAGACAGGGTCGCAGATGGACCTCGCAGAATCCATGCAGGTCTGCCAGAACGAAGGGCACCCCTGAAGGAGGAAGAGAACTGAAGAAAAACCGGGGCCAAGGAACTTGGGACTCAGGCAGCTTGTGGGGACTTTTGCCAGATGAGGATGTCAGGCTCCATTTTTCTCAAGCAGGAAGCATAGCACACCAAGGGACGCTCCCAGCGGGACCCACCAGACAGAACTGTCTGAAGACAGGCAAGCGGAATTCAGACAGATGGAGACAGGGAGGGCGATGATATGTTTTCAAGACATGGGTGACGTGACCGGGGGCCAATCCGGGATATCCAGATTTACCGCAGCGTGATCTGATGGTGCAGCATACCTCTGTGTTTCTAGAAGAATCTGTGATAAGACAATTCCCAGGACCCAATCTGTTTTTGTTTTTGTTTTTTGGTTTTTTTGGGGTTTTTTTTTGTTGTTGTTGTTTTTTCCAGAGCTGAGGACTGTACCCAGGGCCTTGCGCTTGCTAGGCAAGAGCTCTACCACTGAGCTAAATCCCCAACTCCAAAAAAAAAGAAGAAAAAAAAATGTAAAGGAGGGGCTGGGGATTTAGCTCAGTGGTAGAGCGCTTACCTAGGAAGCGCAAGGCCCTGGGTTCGGTCCCCAGCTCCGAAAAAAAGAACCAAAAAAAAAAAAAAATGTAAAGGAATGACTCCAACATTTAGGCAAGTGAGGTGGTAGGATGGAGAGTTCAAGACCAGCCTGCACCTTGTAGAAATAAAAATTAAAAAGCCAGGACTGTGGCTCAGCAGTAGAGCTAAGTGTGGACTGGGCCTTGGGTTTCATCCTTAGCATTATAAATACAAGTTCTCTTCTGCATGGAGTTGAGGACCAGTGTCTCATTCTTGCATATGTGAACCACTCTGCCCGAAATGCCTTTTCTCTTCCTCCTCCTCCTGCCTGCTCTTCCTCTTCCTCCTCGTCTCTTTTGTCCCCCCCTTCCTCCTCCTTCATCACTACACTCTGCTCAGGTAGCTTCTGTGAGTTGTGGCAAGTCAAACTGTCCCCTGTGGGTCCTCGAGGCTCCATCTGGCTCGGCCCCTGACACACTCTCTCTCCTCTTGGCTCCCTGTTCAGCATCTCCCGGGGACCAGGCTCCGCTGTTGCCTTCACCCATCTTTCTTATCCTCACAGCATCCTGTGAAGTGGGTATTATCTCAGCTCAGAAGTAAGACAACCACAGTGGTGGGGCTGCCCGGTCCCTGGGTTCTCAGACTTGTTGCTATTTAAGGGCAAGCCCCAGTGCCCTGTGTTATCAAAGGTCCCCACGCTGCAGAGGCTGGCATAGGGACGTTCATTCCCTCATCCTCAGAGTGGCCTGACAGTTGGTTGTTCCCATCCAGGACTGCTGTGAGGAGTCCCCATGGCCTTGGTGAAGGTGACAAGCGGTGAGGCACGTGGTCTGGGAAGGAGGAGGCAGTAGATGCAGAAGAGCTCTAGAACCTTAGAGCAGTCTCTCAGTCACAATCCCCCTTCCTGTCATGGCCTCTCTCCTACAGAAGTCTCCTCTACAGAGACTGACCCCAGGACCTTGTGCATGCAAAGCACGTGATATATACCTCCAGTAACATCCCGGATTCTCACTAAGGGATTCTGAGCAAAAGCTCTATTACTGAGCTATATCCCCCCACCTTATTTTTGCTTTTTATTTGGAAACAGTCTCACTAAGGTGCCCGGGCAGGCCTGAAGTAATTGGTCTCTGGGGATGACAGACCTATGCTAATAACCCCAGCTATACTGTCCTTCCTTTCCACCCTGGCCAGGGTCTAGGTAGAGCTCATGGCTGGTACGGAGTCTGTGCTGATAGCAAAGCAAGAAAACCGCATGGACAGGCATGCACGGGAAGGCAAGAGTAGCCATCTCTCCAGGTGTAACACCGAGAGACTCGCCCCTTCCCTCCCAGAGAACAGAGAGCCTCCTTCGTATCTCCTCTTGCCATCCCGGAGGGATCGGAGGGTTATTGTCAATGACGTTGCTAATTTACTGCTTAATTAACGATTTAGGATAATCAGATTAATTGACATTAATTGGTTACCATTTGTCAAGGACCCTGGAAAGCCATGCCTCTCAGAGTTGAAGTGAGTGCATCGGGTACTGGGCAGAGGTCTCAGGAGGGCCCCGTACTATAGCGCTGGGGCTGGGCAAGCGGCAGACAGGGCCAGCAGTAAGGGCTTCCAGGAACCAGGCTGGGTCAGAGCCTTTCTGTCTACCGTGCTGAGCTTATCAAGTGCTTTAGTTCCTCATCTTCTCCCTCGGATGCATTACGAGAAGGGTTGGGGGCTGTCAAGATGGCTCGGTGGGTAAAAGCACTAGTCACCAAGACTGATATGACCTGAGTTCAAACCCCTGGGAACCTACAGAGTGGAAAGGCAGAACTAAGTCCTTGAGGTTGTCACTTGGCAGTCACGTGTCTGCCATGGCAACTTGCTTTCCTGAATCCTAACTCAAAACAGCATGGCCTTTCTTCCTCCTCTCCAGCCCCAGCCCCAGCCCAGCCCAGCAGTTGCTGAGCTATGAGCTAGCCTGCCCTGTTGTGGTTTTTCTTTTCCCTCAAAATTATATTAAAATTGTTGTCCAGCTTCAGATGAAAGAGAACAAAAAAGATCTGACAACTGGACATAGTGGTTAGGAGGCTGAGGCAGGAGAGTCACAAGTTTGACGTGCTCCTGGGTTACACGGTTGGAGGCTAGCCTGGGCTGCACGGGGAGGCAGTGTCTCAGAGAAAGAAAAGATTCGGAAGGAATCAAGGGAGAAGGAGGGTTTGGGGGAACGGGGAACAGATCTGTTGTAACGTGCTTGCTACACCCACGTGAACCTAAATTTGATGCCCAAAGCTGGGCGTGGTAGTGCACAATTGTAATCCCAGCACTGGAGGGATAGAGGCGTGGGGGGTGGGGGATCCCTGGGGCTTACTGGCCAGCCAGCCTAGCTGAATTGATGAACTGCCGGTTTCAAAAGCCAGGATGGACGATGGCTCCTGATGCCTGGACTTGAACACTGGCCTTCACTCCAAACCTTCACCTGAACACACACACACCAAAGAAAAATATAAAAGGGACTAGCAGGAAGAGGAAATCTCTCCTTCCACCACCTACAGGGGAAGTCCTCCTGAAGAGAGACCTAATTCTAAATACGCTGTAGTATAAGTAGGTCGTCCTCTAACAACTGCTAGGGTGTGGCACACACAGTCAACTTTTCTAAAAACCAGAACAGTAAATAAAACAAAAACAAAAACAAGAAAATTGCTGGGCAGCAGTGGTGCACACCTTTAATCCCAACACTCAAGAGGCAGAGGCAGGTGGGTCTCTGAGTTCGAGGCCAGCCTGGTCTACAGAGCGAGTTCCAAGGCAGTCAGGGCTACACAGAGAAACCCTGTCTCGAAAAAACTAAAAGATAAAAACCCAGGGAAGATCATCAGGACGGGGCTGATAAGACACACAGAAGAGTAAACCCGAGAGGAGAGGGACTGGTTCGCATTATTTAGTTAATTCCAGCCCCTCGAGCCCGCAGCACATTTCAATATGTGTTGAAGAAACAACGACTTACTGTTTTAGATTACAGCACTTGAAACAACAACAGGAAAAATTACTATGAAATGCATCCTACGTTTTAAGAGAGAAAGAAAAAAAAAAGCCAACCCACTCAAAAATGTGAGTGTGAATTTGTCTTTAGAGACATTTCCCCCTAAATCAAATAGCTCCCGCATGAGAGCAGCAGAAACTGGGACTCAGGAGCCAATGCTCTTACGTCCGTGAGTTTTCTTTGAGTTTTGCCTTAATGACAACGAAGGCTTGACACTCCTCCCTCCATGTCACAAGGGCAAGGACTGCAGAAGTGTTCACTAGCCCTTGCCTGAGCCTTGAGTCTCACCTTGAGTTTCCCACTGACCCCTAAGTGTGTCCCCCCTCCCCTCTTCCGGACCTTTTCCTAGGGAGTCTCTCGTCTTTCTTCCTAAGAGACAACACTCCTCTTCGGTGCAGTGGGTGTGTGGACTTTTAGTACACCAAAGAGGCATGTAAATGTGTGGCACTTGGTGAGAGGGCAGAGTTCCCAATATAGGAGTCGCTTCCTCCTCCCCAACCCCCGCAGAAAAAGAGACTCCAAGCTTGATAACAGAGATTTTAGTGGGGAAAGGAAAAACAAGAGAGCGAATGTGGTATCTCTTTCTGTCTCTCACTCCCTTTACTGCCCAATCTTGCAGCCCCCAGGGGAGGAAGGACCAGGAGAGACTGGAGGCTGTTGCCTAGCAACGACAGGCACATCTGGATCGATGGGAAAGGCTGGCGGAGGGCGATGTTCCAGCCCCCAGCCCGACTCTCTTTGACTCTCTCTTTGATCTCAGCTGGCCCAGCGGGAACCTGAGGGGGATGCCCAGGGCAGACTGCCTGATTAGAGTCAACTCAATAAAGGGAATTTTCCATAATGAGGTTGTGTGGGCAGAGGAGGCATCTGCCTCAGACCCCACCAACACGCCCACCAGTGGGAGAGTGGGAGAACTCAGTTGACTGGCCAATACTCACCTCTCCTACCATAGCTTTCAAGTCAATGCATTACCTGCCAACTTTTATTTATTCATTTGTTCAGTGTGTGTGTGTGTGTGTGTGTGTGTGTGTGTGTGTGTGTGTGTGTGTGTGGTGTGTACGCTATCTTCAAATATATGTGTATGGCCTATGCAGGTGTGTGTGCTATGTGCAGATGTGTATGTGTGGTCTGTGCAGGTATGCTTGTAGTGTGTGCAAGTGTGCGTGCGTGGTATGTACAGGTGTGTGTGTTGTGTAGTATGTGAAGGTGTGTGTGTGTGGTTGTGTGGTGTGTGCAGATATGTGTATGTGCAGGGGTGTGTGTAGTGTGTGTAGGGGTGTGTGTGTGTGTGAAGATGTACATGTGTTCAAATATTGGTGCTTAGAGGTCACTCTTTCCTTTTTATTCAGTCCGAGGCCACAACCCACAGAATAGTGCCACACATATTTAGGGTGAATTGTCCCACCTCAATTAACTTAATCTAGAAAAATCTCTCACAGATGTGTCCAGAGGTATGTCTTCATCATGTCAAGTTGACAATAAAAACCACCCCAGTAGCCAAGGCTGGCCCCTGACGAATGGTCTTTCTGCCTCAGCCTCTATGTGCTGATATCATACATAGGTACCACCATGTTCAGCCTCCTCCTGAGTGTGACTTTTCTCCAGGGTTAAAGAGACCAATCCCACATAGACCCATGAAGGAGACTGATGATCTCAAGGAGAAGGATCTTGGCAGCCAGTTTCTGACTCATTCTTCCGTTCTTCAACCCAGTTTTCAGGGATAGCCTGGGATTTTCTTATCCTGGGGTTGAGGGATGCTGGGATGGACATGCAGGCTCCTCTGATTGTCAGTCAATGTTAGCCCCGGAGGCCAGTGTGGGTTGATCCTCACAGAGGTGACCTGGTACTGCCTGCCAATAGCCCAGCTCTTGTGGTAGTTTAGCCACGAACCCTTCTCCAATTAGGTTGAAGCTGCTCTTTGGCCCCTAACAGATTGCCCCCCAAGTCTTCCTTATGTTCCATCAGCCTTAGGAAAGATCCCCATCTAAAAGGTGACAGACTCCATGAAGGCCACAGAGAGCTCCAAGGAGAAAGAAATTGGTCACTCAAGAGAGCCCTTTGTTTCCTATGAGTGCAAAGCAGGAGCAATGACTGGCCTCTAGCTCATTGGTTTGGGTTTTGGGGTGTGTGTGTGTGTGTGTGTGTGTGTGTGTGTGTGTGTGTGTGTGCATTTGTGCACTAGCATATTGTATCCACTTTATTTTTAAAGACAGTGCCTCACTGACCCCAGCAAGCTGGGCAGAAATTACCAGGGATTACAAATGCACACTGCCTTGCCCAGTGTTTTTGTTTGTTTTATTTTGTTTTGTTTTGTTCCTCAAGATGGGGTTTCTCTGTGTAGCCCTGAATGTCCTGGAACTCACTCTGTATACTAGGCTGGCCTCAAACTCAGAGCCCCACCTCCCTCTGCCTCCCGAATGCTGGAACTAAAGGTGTGCATGACCACTGCCAGCAGCTCCATCCAGCTTTTCTTTTTAAGATTTTTAATGAAATGTATTTGTGTGTGTGTGTGTGTGTGTGTTCACGCGCGTGTGTGTGTTTACTTGTATGTGGATGCCCTTGGAGGCCAGAAGGCACTGGATACTCTGGTACTGTGGTTTCAGGTACAGGTGCTGGGACCGGAACTCTGGCCCTCAGGAAGAGCAGGAAATGCTATTAACTTCTGAGCACTACTTCAGCTCCACGACTTACCCCCAACCCCAACCCCCAACTCTCTGTGCAGCCTTGGCTGTCCTCGAACTCACTCTGTAGACCAGGCTGGCCTCGAACTCACAGACATCCACCTGCACCTGCCTCCCAAATGCTGGGTTTAAAGGCTTGTGCCACCACTGCCTGGCTCCACACCTGACTTTTCTTGTTTTTTTTTTTTCTTTTTTCTTTTTTTTTTTTCGGAGCTGGGGACCGAACCCAGGGCCTTGTGGTTGCTAGGCAAGCGCTCTACCACTGAGCTAAATCCCCAACCCCCACACCTGACTTTTAAAGAGCATACTGAGGCTTGAACCCAGGTCCTACTGCTTGCCATGAACTTCACCAACTAGGCCCATCCCCCAGCCTTTATTTACTTTAAGATAGGCTCTCACTTCTCCATGCTGGCCTTCCACTGGCTACATAGCTGAAGATGACGTTTTGTTGGTAAAAGATTATTTTACATGTATTATGTTGCATGCATGTGTACATATATGAACATGTGCACAAACACACATGTGGACACGAACAGCACAGCCTACATGTGGAGGTCAGAGGAAGAGAGTTATTTCTCTCCTTTGTACCGTGTGAGCGTTTAGGGGACCAAACTCAGGTCATCAGGCTTGGCAGCAAATGCCTTCGCCTGCTAAGTCTTCTTGACTGCCCGGTGAGAAGGACCTTGAACTTCTGATCCTCCTGCCTGCACTTCCCAAGGGCTGGGATAACAAGTGTATGTTATCACTCTGAACTTATGCAGCCTTAAGGGCAGAATCCAGGACTTTGCGTACTCTGGGCAAGTGCCGACCACCCAAGCCATATCCTACGCCTCAGTTCTGGTTTCAATCGCTGCCTACTGATTGGCTTTTATGGTGTTCGAGAGCCAGTACTGCCTGTTCTGGTCTATCCCAGAGTCTGTAAGCCGGGGGTGGGGTGCCTGCCATCCTTGGTTGCCGTTGCTAGTCTGAACTCCTGGCTTGTGGAGTTTGTCCCATACAAAGCTCTGCACAGCCAGCTCTGAACCTCAGCAGTCTACACTGAAGTCATATGGGCTGTGTGGCCCAAACTGCAATTCCTCCCTAACAAGCCCATGGCAGAGGCCCCCTTGGCTCCCGGAATCTGCCAACCAGGCTTCCCATCTGGGAATTCAAGTTGGAAAGCCTAGGATGGGAGGGGAGCTTGGCCGGAAGACAAGTCATTCCTATCTCATTCAGAGACCGGGCTGGACATCGGGGATAGGGAAGAGATGACTATGTCGTCTATGCAAATGTAAAAAGCACGCAGACTAGACGTTGGGAGCAAGGACAGCTTCCACTGAAGTCCCTGAAGATGACAGGGTGACAGTGGTGACAGACAGAGGAAGTGAGCTCCCCGCCATTACAAACACAGGCTAGCTGCATGTTATGGTCATTTGCTTATTGGGTGTGTACCATAACACAAAATGTGGCAGTCAGAGGTCAATGTGGGGGGGGGTCATTTCTCTCCCCCCACTATGTCAGTCAGGATCTGAACTTAGGTCTTCCGGCTCGGCGGTAAGCAGCTTTACCTGCTGAGCCATTGGCCCGCCCCAGGTTGGGTTTTTGCCCCCGTTGTTCACTTTGACACGAGGTCACATGCAGGTCTTGAACTCACTGTGTAGCCAAAGCTGACATTGAACTATTGATCCTCCTGCCTCCACCTCCGAGTGCTGAGCTGGTCACAGATGGCTGCCCAATGTGACAGTCCACACCAGACACTGAGGACAGGAAGACAAATGAACGCAACTGCTCTCCTTAGAGAGACCATTGACAGACTGGGTTTTGTGGCATGTCTGTAATCCTAACACACCAGAGGCTGAGACAGAAAGAAGAATCACAAGTGAAGTCCAGTATGGGAAATTAGGCATGGCGGCACACACATCTAGTGCACTTGAGAGGCAGAGGCTGGTGGAGCTCTGTAAGGTCTGAGGCTAGCCTGGTCTACATAGTGAGTTCTAGGGCAGCCAGGGTTACCTTGTGAGGCACAATCTCAAAAATAGGGCTGGAAGTATAACTTAGCTGGTCGAGTGCACAAAGCCCTGGGTTTGATCATGAGTACTGAAGACACTAGGTATGTTGACTAATGCTTGTAACCCCAGTACTCAGGAGCTAAAGTCAGAAGGATCAGGAGTTCAAAGTCATCCTTGGCTACAGGACTTCAAGGCCAGCCTGGGCTATATGAGATAACAATGAGAAATATGAGAAATAAACCTGTGGCTCAGCCAGACAGAACATATCGGAACAAGGAGAGGAGTGATAAGGTGACCCCAGAGGCACAACCCCCAGGAGGACATACTTAAGGACACCGCTGGAGGGGGCGCCCGTCCATTCTGGCCAAATGAATGGGGGAGTCAGGCATTCCAGATTCAAGGAAAATAAAGGCCAGTGTGTTCTGAGTACAGTGGGATATAGCAGGAAAGATGGGAGCTAGCCTGAGGCTGGACAGGTTGTCTGTCCAAACCCACAGGCTACCAAAACAGCCTGTGCTTTCCTCCCGGCTGTGCATGTTTGCCTTCTCTGCCTGCCTGCCTTGGGTCAGCACCTCATCCCTGTCCAATAGCATAGACTGAAGCTTCAGCGAAGGGGTCAGGCCAAGCCCTGGCCCAGGCTCTGGTGGTTGGACAAGGACTCTGGACTGAACAGGAGAGGACAAGAGAAGGGACAATGAAGCATGTTGCCAAGGCACAGAACCGAGGTACCAGCACTGCACAAGCCAAGCTGCCCATCTCTCCCCCAGGCTCCCACCTTGGCTCCAGCCCAGGTCGTCCTATTGCAAGATGCTTCCGCCAAGATTTTCCTCTGGCTCCAGCCAGGGCCCCAGGAAGCTTCAGCCACTGAATAATTGAAAGGAAGCTGTTTGGTCTCTTTTCCTCCCAGCTGCAGCAGCATCTTTTGGAGTGTTGGGTAACACACAGCAGCTCTGGCTGTTCCCCAGAGACTCCAAGGAGGCCAGGAGGAAGCTGCTGTAACCCTCTCACTGCCAGGAGACACCAGCTCCTCCCGGCTTCTAGCTCTTTTGTCCCTCACCCCCACCCCCTGGGAGCTGAGGACCGAACCCAGGGCCTTGCGCTTGCTAGGCAAGCGCTCTACCACTGAGCTAAATCCTCAACCCCCCCCCCCCCCCCGGCTTCTAGCTCTTGAAGCTTACTGTAGGGTCTCCTCCACCTCCCCCAACCCCTCTGCTATCTCTTTCTCTTCTTTCTCTTCTCCTTGTCAGGACCTCATGTAGCCCAGAGTGACCCCAAACTCCCTATGTAGCTGAGGATGGCATTGAATAGTTGATCCTATTGAATAGTTGAGTGCAGGAATTACAGGGCTGTGACAGACAGCACAATCCATTTATGTAGTACTGGGTTTTATATGTGTTGACCTACATAGATAGCAATGCGTGTGTGTGTGTTTGTGTGTGTGTGTTTGTGTGTGTGTGTATCTGTGTATCTGTGTGTGTGATTGTGTGTGTGTGTGTCTGTGTCTGTGTGTGTGCATGTGTGTTTGCATGCTTGCTTGTTTTGAGACAGAAGCAGACGACTCTACTGTAGTCCAGGCTATCCTGGAACTCACTATATAGCACAGGCTGGACTTGAACTCATGACCTTACTGCCTCAACCTCCCAGGTGCTGGGACTGTCTATCATCTGGCAAGAACAGAAATTGTACATACATCCGTTTCCTCACTCTTCCTAACCTCCTCGAGAGGAAGGATTTATATTAAGCCCTGTTTTACAGATGAAGAGGCAGGGTGATGGAGTCTCTGTGCTCTGGAGTCTAAAGCAGAAAGATCACACATCCAAACTCAGACAAACCCCATAAATACCCGTGAAGACAACTGGTGATCTCAAGGACAACCTGGGCACAGGAGACTCTGTCTCAAAGTTTTTACCTTAAAAGAGAGTTTTTGGCCATGCCTGGCTACATAGTGAGGCTCTGGAGTCACAGAGACAGAGACAGAGAGAGACAGACAGACACACAGACACAGACAGATACAGACAGACAGACACAGACACAGAAAGACAGATACAGACAGACAAACAGAAACAAAGAGACAGAGAGACAGACAGAAAGACACACAGACACAGAAAGACAGATACAGACAGACACAGATACAAAGAGACAGAGACAGAAAGACAGAGACAGACAGACAAACACACAGACACAGAAAGACAGACAGACAGATACAGAAAGACAGATACAGACAGACAGGCAAACAGAGACAAAGAGACAGACACACAGAAAGAGACAGAGACAGACACACAGAGAGAGACAGAGACAGAAAGAGACAGACACAGAGAGAAAAAGAGAGACAGATACAGAGAAAACAAAACTGAGTCACCCTGGGAACAATAATGACCCACCTCCAGAGATGTGAATCTGAGGATACATCATAGGTTGATTGACATACAAAATATAGGACACCCAATTAGATCTGAACTTCAGAGAAACCTCGAATAATTTTTAGAAGCCTGTCCCAAATATGAACTTCATGAAAT